>NC_071572.1:43801975-44101975 GCF_024509145.1 Vidua macroura | reverse complement strand
TGCATTTTCCAAGATAACAGGGAATACAAATCAGAACTTCAGTATGTGCAAGTTGACCAATATGGATATCTAAAGTATTCTTTATTCATTTTGGATTTGTCTCATTAAATTTCACTGTCTGAAATGTGTAAAGTAGTTTACCAAGTTGCTTCCCATTTGGAAATGCCTGTCTTCTCTCTATGACAATAGATAACATTTTCTTGAATGGATTGAACTAGATGCCAAAGTTCTTGTCATGGTTTAAGCCCAGCTGGCAACTAAACACTACACAATCACTCGGTCACCTCCTCCATTCTGATGGAATGGAGAGGAAAATAAAACATGAAACATTAGGTTAAGAACAGTTTAAAAATTGAAACAAAAGTTAAATAAAGCAATACCAGTAAATAATAACAATAGCAAAAGGAAAAAAAAAAATACACCAAGAAGGAAAAACAAGTGAAGTACATTTCAATTGCTCACCACATTGTGACCAGTTCCAGAGCCTGTCCCTGCACCCCAATCAGGCCCCTTCTAGGTAATTCCCCCAGTTTATTACCTGGCCAAGACATTCTCTGGTGTGGAATATCCCTTTGGCCAGTTTGGGTCACTGTCCTGGTTATGCTCCCTCCCAGGTTTTTTTGTGTGCCTCCTTACTGGCAGAGCATTAAACACAATAAAAAGTCCTTGACTTAAGGTAAGCGCCATTTAGCAACAACCAAAATACCAATGTGTTATCAACCCTATTTTCATACTGAATCCAAAAGATAACTGCTAAAGTAATTAACTCTATCCCAGCTGAAATCAGCACACTTGTATATAGATGCAGCTAATTAAGTGGGAATACCATTTCCACTGACTAATTTACAGTTTTCTTACAATGGCATATGCTGAGAATTTCTTGGTTTTGAGATCAGACAGCTGAGAATCAATTGTCTCATTTTTGAAATCTTAAGGAAAGACAAATGAGAAGCTTATAAGGGGAAACTTTTACATGATTTGAAAATAAATGCTTCTGGGGAATGAACTACAACAAACTCATATGGATATCATACTCCAAATACTGCACTAATTAGATGCCTATTGTAAGCTACAAATTAAGATGACTATCTCATATATATTAGTCTTCCTCTAGAGAAAGATGCAGATAGACAGCTAGTGGTGAGGTAGATCCTATCCTGAATATATTGAAATGTATATTGTTTATACTGAAATTAATAGAAGAATATTTGGAAGGACAGATGATCAGTGAGACAGAATACCAGATCTAGTAAGACATAGTCCTGAGCATATTCATCTCAAGTAATCAAGCGGAGAATTCAAATCAGTCTTAGATGTAAAAATTGTAGATTACTAAATCTGTTTAAAAATGCTAGACTGTCTTTACAGTCAGAAGTAAAATCAGACACTTTAGAGAATGGTTCATGTAATTTACATCACCTTCTCACAAAATAAAATAAATCACCTCAGGAATCACCTATATTAAAATAAGACAGTCCAACCAAGGTGTCCTACTCAAGCTAAGATATCTAATCTGCATATCCTCAGGTTAGAGCAGATTAATTCCAGCCATAAACCTGAGGGATAAATGTAAATAAATATCTGGTATGACCGTTAAAAAACATGTCCACATAGTTATGAATTTGATGGAAACACTGGGAATGTCTTCAACCAGCAGAATGAAGACATCCAGGTAACAGTCACCAGCCTCTGTTCCATCTCTGGTGCTCCTTAGCTCTTATTTAATCCCTGCTTTATATCATGCACCTCATCCCTCCATATTCTATCTTCTCAGTGAATAAGTGCACTTTGGATATCCACTGCTAGCAAGTGCAGTCCCCTACTAAAGAATTTCAGATCCAGCTGTTGAAGCAGTTAGTCAATAGGGTTCCCTGTGAAACTGCCCTCAAGGACAAGGAAGCCGAACAGAGCTGGCAGATCTTTAAGAACACTACATAGCACACAGGAGCTCTCAATTCCTAGATGTAAGAAATGAGGAAAGAAAGGCAAGAGACTGGCATGGTGGGTAAGGCCTGCTGACCAAAAACAAGGCCAAGAAGGAAATCCACAGGCAAGCAAGGACAGGTATCCTGGGCAGAGTATAAGGATGCTGCCAAGTTGTGTAGAGTTGTGGTTAGGATGGCCAAAGTGTGTCTAGAGCTGAACTTGGCAAGGTACATAAAGAGTAATAAGGGCTTCTGCAGGTATGTCATCCAGAAAAGGAAGATCAAAGAACATGTGTTGTATACACACCTGAGGAAAAGAATGCCATCCAGATGAAGTGCTGCATCTACCTCTGGGGCCCCCAAGAAAAGAAGGACATGGACCTGTTGCAGCTAGTCCAGAGAAGGATCACATGAATGACTGGAGAAATTAAGCCTCTTTTAGAAAAATAGGCTGAGAGTTTTGGGATTGTTCAGCCTGGAGAAGAGAAGGCTGTGGGAAAACTTTCCATCAGATTTCCAGTACCTAACAGGGGATTTGTATGGTGAAGAAAAAATTTTCAGTATTGACTGTTGCAATAGAATGAAGAGTAAAAATCCCAACCTTAAAATTTGATTCTGTGAAAATATATTTTCAACAAATCTAGGTTTTGCCAATTTTATAATTACTCATGTTAGATTTTGAAACTTTTTAAAAAATACTTGAAGAATACTTTATCAAGAAATTGTCTTCCTCCAGACTGGTCATTCATCTACTTATCATGGCCATTATTTAAAAAAAAAAGCCAAAACAAACCAACCAAACAAAAACAAACAAACAAACAAACAAAACCACAAAAAAACACAAAAACCCCCCCACAAAAAAAAAACAAACAAAAGAAAACAAAAAACCCAAAACAAATCCACACCCCCTCAAAAAAACCCACAAAACCCCCCAAAAAACAAAAAAAAAAGCCCCCAAACTACTAATAAACAAACCAAAACCAACTAAATACAAAACACTCAACAAAAATCTATTTGCTATTTACAGGGTGCCATCATTTCCCTAAGATGTGCTCTTTTCCTTTTTTCAAGCAGATAAAAGCATTGCCACAGGCAAAGAAACAATATCCATGGGCAACCAACAGCTTTTGGAATGAATGCAAGCTTCTGTAAACATTTGGAATTATTTTCATCCTGTAATCATTTAAGGAAACAAATCTTTCTGCATTCAGCCTTAGAAAAATTGCAGTCATAGCCTTTCAATATTTCCAGTGAAAATTTTCCTTTATTCTAAGAAAAAGTTAGACTTCTTTTTTTTTTTTTTTTAATAATAAGAGAGCTCTGTTACTGAGTTACTAAATAACTGATTTGCAATTTTGTAGTTAAAACTGAATTTGAAAAATTTAGAGATGAAATTTTGCAACCCTTAATGATTTGAAATTAGCTAAATAGAGCAAGTAGTTTTTTATGTGAGACAGGTATCTGACCTAGCCACAATAAATAAATATCATACTGAAAATTCATAAGGAACATAACAAAAGAAAAGCATCACATGAAATGGGACCTCTCACAGAGCTGTTTTTGTTAAGTGATAATCAAATTGGGAATTACTGGCAATTTAGCAATTATTGAGCCCAGAATTTAAAGTTCACTGCCTTTTTTTTTTTAATTGTAATCTTGAAAATAGCTTTTCTTAAAAATTAGACACATAAAAAGAAACAAAAACTTATAGCTCACAAAAGACTAGTCTATGACATACTATTTTCTCAAATATGTGGTCAGTTATCATCAGAGAGTTGATTCTTAGAGTGGACTGTGTCTATACTCAGTGGGACTGACATTGGATTAGTCACCATGGCTACTAATAGTGTTCTTTCAGGACAGACGGGATCATCACACTGGGATCCTAGTGTCAGCAGGTGACCATGCTGATTTATTTTTTTTGTCTGTATAGTTTGTGTTCCAAGTGAACTAACATCACCACTGTGCATAATCCTACCTTTTTTTTTTTTTTTTTTTTTGTTCCTTCAAAGAATTTCTCCCAGCCTGCAGGAGTGCTGTAGGCACAGTAGGCACAGACCTGTGGGAAGTAGATGATAGGATAAGTGTGGATGTATAAATGCTGTTGATGTTCAGCTATGGTGATAAAGTCAAATTATCCCCACCCTCCAAAAAAAAAAAAAAAAATAGCAGATACAGCTTGACTGTATTGAAACTAGATAAAGTATACAAATTATAGAGATAAAATCAATAACATAATAATAGAGATAAAATGCAACAACAAAGAATAATTTTCAGTGCATATGGATTCTCTTCTTAGAAATAATGTCTGCCTTTCAGCAACACAGAATGACATGAAACACAGAAATGGAGTAAAGTCTATTTTCTACCTGACACAGGTATTTTATTTTCAAAGGCAAAACTAAAAAACATTAAGAGCTGAAATTTCTGTCAAGAATTACAGGTCATTTCTGTTAAGCTGTTACAGGTACAGCTTGCCCAACTTGAACTCTCCTTAGCATGCAATTTCAGTTTTCCCTTCCAAATATTTTTATGTATGACTCAGCAAAGATAATGTAAAACTTTTCTCTGAATAGTCCCACCATTTATAGCTGAAATGCATCAGTGCCTTAATATTTTTCACTGGTATTATTAATAATGCCAATCTTATTGTTGTTGTTAGATTTTTTTAATTATTTATTTTATTACTAAAAGCTTTTTTCATTTTGAAAAAATTATATCCATTGCTGGAAAAAAAAAGTTGGGTTTTTTGAACAATGAGATATTTTAACATATGTGGAATATCCCACTTTGGATGAAAACTCAAATAATTAATATCTCAGACCTAACCTATTTTTTCAATAAATAAACAATATTTTTATTTTGTTCTTTGTTTAATTTCTACATTTTCTTTTGTATAATGTTATATATATTACATCTATATTAGTGTGAATAAGAAAAATATGATTTTTTAAATAATAAATTTTGCATAGTACCAAATTACAAAATTTAATGAGGATGTTTTTAATCTTTTTAGTTCTTTTTGTGAATGGGAAGTAACAGAGAAGCCTGATATTGCTTCTGACTACAGGGAAGTACTCAAACTGTACAGCAGATTGTATTGAGCACAGCACTTCTACCACATCACAAAATATGTTAAAGGTTATTCTGTTTAGTAAGTGCATCATTAAATATATATTTATCACAGAGGAGATTTTAGCTGCAGGTAGAAGAGGCAAACTGTTTGGACATGTTTTTTAAACATGATTGATTTTATCTCTATAATTAAATTATAACAGTGGAATAGTTCAAGGTGGTGTGTAAGCATTAATGTAACAATAACTATACCTCACTTTCAGATGCTTCCTGAGCATCTCCACCATTCTCATATGCATTTATCCTATCTTTTTACAGCAGCAGAAATCAATCTACAGGCAACATTGCAGAAGATTCCAGTTAGAAGTGTTTGTCCTTTGAACTTCATAATGAAGAAACAAGACCTTGAAATTGTCCGTAACATTCTTCCTTGCAGATTTTGGGTGCTTTTTTTTCTGAAGATTTGGGTTTTCCTTTGAGTTTTTGGACTACATATTGTTAGATATCAGAGGAAGTTGTATGGATTTTAATTAAAGACACATTTTCTTTTTTGTAGCGTAGCATGACATGATCTGAAAACAGAGACCTTAAAATGTGTGTAAAATGAGAATCAAGGACAAGTTAAAAAGAGATTAAATCTTTTCCTTTAGTTCAGGAAATATTGCTTTAAGTATCAGCTGTTAATTCTTATATAAGGAATTTGAAAGTCAAGAGGGAATGAATTTGGTGTGTATGTAAAGACAGAAGGAGGTTTCTAAAGCATATAAAAGTTGAAATTTAGTTTATCTGCTTTAAACATGTAAGTATTTATAGATTAAGTTATTACTGAGCAGAAAGTTCATAATTGCAGAGCCTGTAGGACTCATCAGAGACAGGGACTTGAGGACCTGCAGAGTGAAGAATAAACTGTTTGGAGAAAAGTCTTAGATGAATTTAGGGAAGCATGTAAAAGAGATCAAGGACATAACTGTGAAAAAGAGTGGTAATTGCATAGAAGGACGATGCCGTATCAGCCTTCTTGCCTTTTGCTGTTGAGAAAGAGAAAGGGAATTGGAACACTGGGGAGACTGTAGTGTCCTGTGCTCTGCTGGGGGCTTGAAGGAAGACAGAAGGGAACGTACCAAAATTCAGGAGCACAGTGCAAAATTGAGTGAAAATGAATAAAAATGGGAAGGAGGACTATAGTCCAATACTGGATGGGACTATAGTATTGGAAGGGACACTGATTTGAAGGTATTTCAAGAGCAACAGAAATTACAGTAGAGATGGAAATCAAAATGAGATCCATAAATGGTCATGAGTAAATGCAGAATGTCTTAACAAAATGTAAATCAGGGAAATAAAAAAAACACAAATTATTAAACATGATTTCAGCAATCATTCCCAGCCATTCTGCTTCAGGCTTAAACAAGACATAAACAGTACTTTTGACAAATGAATACACTTTTGTTACAAAGCAGAATTAACCATGACAAAAAAGTTGGAGACATGTAAAAGAAAATAAAAACAAATCTTATTTTATGAATGAAGGCTAAATGTCATTTAGGGTTTAATGTAAATATACTTGATGGTGAAAACTGAAAATTTTTAGACTGTTTGGTTCTATAAAATTGCATTCAGCTTTAAGTTTGATTAGCACTTAGCAAATAGGAAGAAAGAAACCCCAATAAAACCTAAGCAACATAGGCTAAAATGATATAATTAAAAAATTCTGTAAACATTTTTTTATACTGTAGCATTTCTGAAATCTGTTAAAGGATATAGTACTAGGCAAGATTCCAAGGACAGGCTTTAATATTGGCTAGATGCTGCAGTGTGATAGGATTCTACTTTCATCAGTCTATTTTGTCTTTAATACATTTTAACAGTGTCATATTAGTCAGTCTCACCAACACTTTTAGTCACCAATGTTTGAAAGCATGTCAGAAGATATCCGTAGAAGTTACAGGTACTAGATGTTGCTCAGCCCTGAAGGTAGTGTACATGTTTTCTTTATCCCTGGTTCGTTTTTAGATCACTATTGTTTTCCAGTAAGCTTATACATGACAAAACTCTTTGCAAAGCAAAACACATCTCAGTTTTCAAAAAGCACTGTATTCTGAAGTCTGAACTCAAAGTGATGAGTATAAAAGAAAAATGCTCATAATAAACAAATTACTGCAAATTTTATGAAAAAAATTACAAAGAAAGAAAGACTTGTTATAAAGCACTGAAAGTCTATGCAAGTTCACTTATTGCAACAACCCTTCAAACCAAATCCCACATACTGTGGCATACTTCACTTGTGTCTAAATGTATCTGCCTTTGGGTACACCTCTTGGACAGGTCCATTACTCATGTTACGGATCTGTTCAGTAATTTCCTCAGTTCTAAAGAACTCACACATTTTTTTCTTCCTCTGTAGAAAAGAAGTAACAAGATGTAATGGGAGACAACTGGCACATGACTGATATATTCCTGACACGAAGCTAGGATGAAACTTGGAATGATACAGAGACTGAAGATGTGCTGTCATATAGGAGAACTCTTGCTTATCTTAACAAAACAATTGCATATGTGGCCTTGTCCTGTAGCTTTTGGCACCTTGACAAACAGTAATGATTGGTGGTTCCTTGGCCTGTTTCCACATACATGAGTCTGTCTAGCTATCCGTCTGTGTGGTGTGTGCATGTGTGAACATAAATAAATAAATTTGTCTAAAAATGCAAAGGAGGGACTGCTAAAGGAAACATCCAGAAAATCATCTCCCCCCAAATTTGAGTTCTTATATTAATATCCCTCCTCTACAAAGATATTCCAATTATTGAAAATAAAATCCACAATAAATTAGTGTCTGTCATAATTCCTCTTTCTTGTCAATAAACAAAACAAAACAACACAAAAAACCCCAACCCACCCAAAACTAAACATAAAAACTGAAACAAAACAACAAGAAAAATAAAACAGGGAAAGGTCTGTTAAAAATGTTAAGGAATGTTTAAAAAGGGGGATGGAATGTTAAAAAACATCAAAAATATGTAATTTCTTACGGGTAAAAACTTTGTCTTGCACAACTGAACAGGACAAACCATAGGTTGTTTTTAATAAATATTCAATTTAGAGTCCTATCTGCTTTATAGAAGCCCTGACTTCTGACTTACTGTGTGTTCTAATAAGTAAAAAAACTAGTTTATGATAGCCTCCCAAGGAGTGAAATATCCAGTTCACTGTCTTGAAGTTACATTTTAGTGGAATATCTGATTCCAAGTGTCCACATCACTTGACAACAGACCTGTCAAAATAGCTGCTGTTGTCATTTCTTAGTATGTTAAATAGGATTAGACAGTTTTTCAGAAATAGAAGCTTTTGTGACTAATTCATAATGTGAAAATCTGTGACATTTTTTGAATGAAAATAACAAAATATTTAGCCTTTTTAGTGTTGTGACCAATATATTGTGTTCTTCTTCCATTTTACATTATACATATTTTTCTGTTGTCTTCCCTCACAAGTACTAGGAACAGAATGAGGAATGCTGTCCTCATTTGCTAGACTATCAATGCAATGATTTGTCATACAGTGCCAAAAGCACTCTTTGATTGCTATCTGAAGCAGATTTTATCAACATCTTCTGGGCATTTAGACCATCTCTACACTCATTTATTAATATACATCACAGTGCTCCACAGGGCTCTGATCTATGATCATACTACCAAGCAGCTGCTTGGAGCATGCCCTTATCAGTATCTCAGTTGTTTCCTTGTATTTCATTTCACCTCATTTTAGATTCGTACAATGCAAAAATCTACCACTAGAACTAGTTTCCTAGATGTGAAATCCAAGACATGACTGGTTTTTACAAAGGGCGGGTTGAATTTCTAGGATTACTAATGAATATTGGCTCTGGACATCACTCAGGAATTAGGGCAAATAAACTGTCTTGATATTCAGTATTTTAAAACTCTGAATTTACAAAGAACTAAAAAATGTAGTTTGTTGAAGTGAGAGAAAAAAATTGATAGAAAGAAAATGAATAGAATAATATGTGATAAGTACATAAATAATTGATATAAGATAATGATCAGAGCATTAAATTCTTGAGATGCAACTAGCTAGGACAGTTCCTAAAGTTTTGCATTTTTCAGTAAAGCTATTGTAGTTGCCAAATCACAGAGCTCTGTCAGCTGTCTTACTGAGTAGCAAAGGCTCATGAAGTTTGCTACTTGTAAACAGTGTTAATATGTTTGCTATTCAACCTAAAGAGTTGTATTTGAGTTTTAGTATTTCAGTATTTACCTTGAAAGAAGTAAGCATAGTCCTCTTAAGTACATATAGTGTTTGCTATGAGAAATCTTTTAAAATAATCTTCATGTTTCTGCACTCTGGAGCTGCAGGTTTTTTCCTGCATGAACATATCGGAATTTTCATGTAAAATGTTTTCAACATAACTCCACTGGCTCTTGCAAAAAAGTTATTCAAAAAACTTTATTTTTTTTTTCCTATTGGTTTAGAACACAGTGCTGTTCCCCTACTGGCTCTCCAACATTCTTGAACTCTATAACTTGTCTTCTGTATCTCTGCCTCTAAGCTGGCAGAGGGGAAACAGCAGGAATTCCCAGACCAGAGTTTTTCTGCTTTACATGTTTATTGCACAACTAAAATGCTTATTACCCTCCACAGATTATAAAAAGAGTCTGCTTGATAAAATAAATGTCAATGTCAATAAGCTGGTCATCTAAAATAAGATTACATAAATTGAATCTAGCTGACAATTTGATTTTTTTGCTTTTTTGGTCATTTTTCCCCCTTAAGTAAAACATGTAAAAGAAGAATATTCTGAGACTATCAGATACATATGTATAAAATACAGCAGGGAAGAAAATGCACTGCATTAGAAGTCTCATTATCCTGAGATCTGAGATACATACTATCAGGTCATTACAGGTTTTTTTTTATATTCTACCCTGTCTTTCCTTTCCATTCAGACATACGTTTTTCCATGTCTAATTGTGTGTGGTGCAGGATGGAAATTTATGGACCTTTATCTATTACAGAAATAAGAAGACATTACAAAATCCTCAAAATTAAGTATTGAAGGGTTCTTTCACTTTTCTGGTAGTAACTACAATATATCTGACTTACGATTACTGATTTTAGAAAAGACAATAAAGTGAGAGCACCATGACATCACTACGAATTGCAAAGAATTATAAATTTAAGGAAAAGAAGATACGATTTGAGGGATATTGTAAATGAAGACAAATCTCCCTCTTTCTTTTCTGTCTTACACTCAAATTCCCATGTCCCTTATAATGCAAGAACCTGGTAGGTGTCTCTGCCAGAGAACAAAGCCTTATGCACTGAGCTGGAAACCCTGGGTTTTCTTTTTTCATCCTTGCACCCAGACAAGTTCCTCGCTGACATATATTTTGAGGCTCCTCTCAGTTGTATTTGAATGTCTATGAAGTAAAACTGGTGGCCTGAAAATGGAACATTAAAAACGAGGGAGATTATGTCTCATCTTCAGTTCCTTGCCTTCTTCATCACAGAGTGGTAATACCTTGAAAATAGCACTAACTGGATGTATCTAAGCAGGGCCAAGGCAGGAAACATTTCAAGAGAATATGTCTCTGTGATTCAAGTAATTAAAATATGTATGTCTAACCTAGCAGAGAAATAATAATTCATTTGTGTAATAGTGAAGGCCTTTTCCAGAATAAAAATTAAAAACTTCACAAAAAAAGGCCAGAAATAAACCACCTATTTTCCACAAGTTCTTGCAGAATTTATGGCTTCTGAGAAGTAAATTGTTAACTCCCATAAGACCAGAGTTTTTTCATAATTCATTGAAATATTGAATTTACTCTGAATATTTGTATACTTATAAAAAAAGGTTAAAACTCCTTAGTTCTTGGTTGTCTGTTTGAGAGCATCTAAGGTGGTGCTAAACAGTTTTTAACCTTTAAGTTTTAACTTGAAATACTATTGGATTGCATATTTGATATTTTTTCCTGAGTCATCTTCTATTTTGGGAATTCTTTTGAAATGAGCGGATTTTTTTCATCCTTGAAAACTAATCTGTGACTGGGGAATAGCATGGGAATCTTCCAGAAAAGTATTTTTTATACAGTTACCTATAAATCCATTTATTCTGTAAATACAGAAAGATAGATTTCTCTCCTCTAATGCATAGAAATTTAGCCTGCTTTTTCCCCTTATACTCACTATTGGTCCTACATAATGTTATTTGTCAGGGTCAACCTGTTAACTTTGTCAAAATCAGTAACATTTTTTCTTCCCTTACACATTGCTTTTATCCTTATAGTCAAAAACAGTTAAGTAGAAGTACAATAAATCTTTAACCTATTTAAGCTACTATCAGAACAAAATGCACATCACTTACAGCAGCTGATTGTTTAAAAAATAAATGCATATGCTATTTGATTTTTTTGTTCACTAGAATTACTTTCTTTTTCCCTTCTTAAAAAAAAAAATTCTCGACTTTTGATCTTATTCAGAACAGCAGTAATTCTTTTTTAGGACACTTGAAACCCTCAATAGATGCTGATTTTTCCACAACATCTGCCATGTTCCTATTTTTCCATGCTGAACAGACATTTTTTTTAAAGTAAATGCAGAGCAAAACAGATTTTGCTAAACCTTAATTAGCATTTTTATAAAATACTTCACCCGTAGAATTTAATAGGAGAACTCTTTATAGCATGACTGGTTTAGCCCAACAGTAGATGTATTGACATCTTACTTTTCAGTTGCATAGAGATTGCTTGCCTTGATTTAACCTTTCATGTGCTTTAGAGCTAAATTTTAAACCACTATGCTCTTCTAATTGTATCAGCACTCGTTTAACTTCTTATAATACCAAGACAGTGAAAACCTGATATTGTCCTGCCCTTCTTGCAACAAATACTCAGTAGTGAATACACAGTGCAGTTTGTCATGAGGGCTTTATAACTCAAGGGCAAGATTCCGTTTGAAACACTGAATACATTGAAACACATAGCTAATGTTTATATCAAAAAACTTTGCCATAAAAATTTTCCATATATATTATTTAGAGAGAAATCTGTGTTTATAGTAAAACCTCCTTTACCTTCAAAAAGTGACAACTTTCTAAGAATGATTTCTGTGCTGACAATAAAAGTCCCCTAACTCTTCACAAATAGGACATTCAGATAAATTTTTTCCCAGCTGAAGCTGCCATAATAATTTAAAATACATTTCTTTATATTCATTTTTTCTTATTGTCGCATTTTCCCACCCACTGTGGTGGCCAAGCTGCATCTATAATGATATAAGAAAGAAAAATACACCACTATGAAAAAGAGCTCCCGGGTGCACCACTGGTCAGACAGTCTAATTAAAGAGGACTGCTTTCTGATGGGAAATATGATGTACAAAAGAGCTCAAGAGTGTTCAAATGAGCTGCCACTAAAGTGTCTCTGAAAATGCAGAAGTATTTTGTCAATATTGTTGTTGGAGGTTAGAAAAGATTCTGTCACTTTCAGTATTTCAGTCTTGTTTCCAGATAATCTCTGCTTAATTCTGAAAGAGAAAAGGTTTGTTTCTACTATTATGATGATGTTAGCCATTTTAACAGTCACAGTTTAAAATAAAACAAAAAAGGGAAAGAGAAACATATATTCTGTTGATGAGTTCTCATCACATTGGATTGTTTCTGACAAAGAAAGAATATTAAGCATATTCTAGCTGTTCTATTATATTTTAATCTTATTTAGCATGTTTGATATGCTAGAAAACAACTTTTATAATGACAATGCAAAGTTATATTTAGTTCAGCTTTCACAATTTTTCTTTCATTGATATTTACTTCCATAAATGTCTTAAACATGAGATTTTTTTCAATATTTTTTCTATGGCAGCCTTTCTATGATGATTTTATTTTCTTAAAAGGCATGGCAGTGGAGGAACCCAGCTTTGAAAATTTTGAAAGAGGTAACATTTTCAATATATTATCACCTCTGCATGTCTAAAATAAAATCTCTCAAAGTTAATTCTATTTCTGTGCCACAGAATAATTGCATTTGTTTTCTTCCATCAGCTGTATCTACCCAATTATTACCTTTAATCTCTAAATTATTACTATTCCTCCAGTTAATTTCCTTTTCCTTCTAGAAATTGTCTCATCTACCAGCTCATCTGTTACATAGACAATTAAGTATCCAGGTTTTAAGTACTCACAGATCCTTATCTTTTCCTAAGTTCCTACAGATCACCTCAACTTTATTAAGATTATTGACATTTTCAAGATAGCTAAGAGATGTGCTTTGCAGATCAGTGCACTTTACAGGCACATTTCTATAGTGGTAGAATTCTGAAAAAAACTACTGACTCCTTGTTGTATTCAGCAGAGCTTGTGTTAGGTCAGACTGCCCAAGGCCTTCTGACAGAAACTGGAATATGTCAAACACAGTAAGGAAAGATTTTGTTTGTTTTGTTTTATCTTTCAATTAGGTCAATACTTGAAAATACAGCTCAGAGGTCAGATAAGCATCTCAAACCTTCTCTAGTTAAAGCTTCTTACAAGTTCATTTTATCTGAATTATTCTATTGTTTAATTATGTATTTGTTAACTGGAACCAAAACATCTTTCAATACATACCCGTTGGGGAAGATGAGGGAAAACTAAGAATGAAATACCTCATCTGCCTAGCTTCCAGAATTATAAATTCTTCATAAAAACACTTTTATCTGTTATCATACATTATTCAAGAATATAATTTGTGAACAGGATGGTTTGTAACTTACTTTATTGCAGAAGAACTGAAGAAAGTGAAAAGCTGGACATTCAAATATCTCTTACCTGTCTTGTAACTGTGAATACAACTGTTCTGTTTGGGTCTAGACCTGCCTAGAATGTCCAAACAAAACTGTAAGAACTTCAAAGCTGCTGGTTTGATTTCCCTTTGATTCTGGTCATACTGCTGTAAAAGTCTGCAGGCATTTTTTGCCCTCATTAATCAAGTTTCATGTTGTTTAACTGTCTTGTTGTATTTAGGCAAAAAATTTGGATTAAAGTAAAAACAAAATATAACTGGGTTTTAGGTAAAAAAAAATTGTTAATGTAGTTATAATTTATTTATTCAAAGTATTAGACCTTCTTTTTCCCCTTCTAAGTTTCTTTACTTCATCTTTTTTCCATCTTGGTGTCTCTTTTTCTCCCAGATTGATACATCATACTTTCCTTTCTTAGGCATTTTTCTTATCCCAAGTGTAACTGTTATATTTGCTATATGAATTCCTCTTATATGTAGAACTCATAATCATAGCTTGCTTTTCATCACTAAAATTTTGTTTTTTGAAAGCAGATATACACCTGATTTGGAGCATTTTAGAAGCGAGTAGAAATCAGTAATTGTTAAGCTAAGAGAAAAATGTAGTTACTCTTAATTTCCATGAGCTCACTCATCAAAAAGAGGTGATGCTGACCAAATTCTTAACTTGCATTATAAATTCCAGAGATTTTGCATCTTAACTGTCCTTTCAGTTCTTCTTGCAGTTTTGTATGACATGCAGTGCAAGATTCTTAATGTTATTTGTTGCCAGTATAATAGTCATAATACTGGGAGATAGCAGAAGAGATTTTGCACTTTTAGAGTCCAGACGCATTACTGATAGAGATAACAGGGCTGGTCCTGTGTCCAAAGCTACTTCTTTAGTCAGTAAATCCTGGGGTGATGTAGTACCTCACCAGCTAGTCATCTGAAGATGTGAATTAATAGACTGCCTTGAGAAAATAGAATACTTGGAAAGAGGAACCTGACTGAATCTTCCTATTGAATATTTCACTCATTTTTGTAACAGTCATCCAGGGGATAACTTTGGGCAGCTTTAGAATTCCACATATACATGTCCTGCTGTGCCCAGCCCAATTTCTATACCCAAATTTCTTGACTGAACAAATGGATTGAGGGATTGAGTGAATATATTGAGAGCAGTGTTGAGAAGAAGGACTTGAGGTAGTTGGTGGATGAGAAGCTAACACAAGCCAGCAATATGCACCCAGAAATCCAACCATATCCTGGGCTGCATTAAAGAAGCATGACTGGCAAAACAAGAGAGAGTATTCACTCCTCTGCTCAGCTCTCAAGAGATCCCACAGTGGAGTACAGCATCCAGCTCTGGGCCCTCCAACATAAGAAGGACATGGACCTCTTGGAGTGAATCCAGATGAGGGGCAAGAAGATGATGTTTTACCTCGGGCTCCAGTACCTCTCCTATTGGAGACAGGATGAGAGAGTTGGGGTCGTTCAGCCTAGACCTGGAAAAGAGAACGCTCTGGCAAGACCTCCTAGCAGCCTTCCAGTACCTAAGGGAGACCTACAGGAAAGTCTGTGGACTTTGTACCAGGGCTTTTAGTAATAGGACTAGGGGTAATGATATTAAAGTGAAAGAGGGTACATTAAGATTAGCTATTAAAATTAATTTTTTACTGTGGGGCTGGTGAGGCACCAGAAAAGGTTGCCCAGAGAAAACGTGGCTGCACCATCCCTGTAGTTCAGGCCGATTTAGATGGGATTTTGAGAAATCTGGTCTAGTGAAAGATGTCCCTGTCCGTGGCAAGGGGCTTGGTACTGGAAGATCTCTAAGGCTCCTTCCAACTCAAACCATTCTACAATTCTTTGATAAACATCCTCAGTGATGTGTCCCAAATAGTCATCATTATTCTCCCAGACTGAGAAGCAAGATGTTTTCTATTGCCATCTGTGTAGCAGTTATCTTCTATTAAGTGAGTGGTTTTCCTTATCTCTTTCACATCCAATCCTCTCTCAGGGAAGACATCTGCTGATAATGGGCTATTGAATGTCACTTGGAGGAGCCAAGCATTCCTAACTGGATATAATCTGGGTTTTGGGGCATCAGAGTCAGCCTTTCCACTGGTTCCCAAGAGGAACAGCTGGGGTTTTCCACTGGACCTTCAGAGGAAGACTACACCCTTTCTACAGGATCACTGCTCCAACAGAACCACATCTGCCACTCCAGGAGGACTGCAGCCACTCCAATTTGGACTGCTACCAACATGCTGGCCAAAAGGGTGTCAGGTTGTATTCTGACTCTGTCAGTGGTTTTTATTGTATGTATTTTGGGTTTTTTTTCCCTTTTCCTAATAGATTGTATTTCTGACTTGGAGTCTCTCACTGGTTTTGCTTTCAAACCAGAACAATTGTATATTCCAATTTATCTGTCAATAACAGGGAAGGGAAGGGAAGGGAAGGGAAGGGAAGGGAAGGGAAGGGAAGGGAAGGGAAGGGAAGGGAAGGGAAGGGAAGGGAAGGGAAGGGAAGGGAAGGGAAGGGAAGGGAAGGGAAGGGAAGGGAAGGGAAGGGAAGGGAAGGGAAGGGAAGGGAAGGGAAGGGAAGGGAAGGGAAGGGAAGGGAAGGGAAGGGAAGGGAAGGGAAGGGAAGGGAAGGGAAGGGAAGGGAAGGGAAGGTCAATATCATAAATTTATCTTGATTTGCCTCATCTATTATACAGAATAACTATAAATTAATAAAAATTTTTCACCTGCATAACTAATGTCACTGAACTTTGTCACAAGAAATTTTGGGTTCTGGATTTGCAGGGATATATGTAAAATTCAATGCAAAACTTAGATAAAATCTTTCAAATATATTTGAATAAAACTAGGGAAATTCCATCATAAAAGTTGAAAACAATTTTTTTTTCGTCATGAGTCATATTTTGCAGCTGTTTGTTATTGCAGATTGTCTGTCATATCATCCCAGTATTGTCACATTTCATTGTGTAATTTTTCCAGAAGGGGTACTTTAAAATGTGTATGGTCATATCATGTACATGATTTTGCTGGTCTATGTAACTGTATTACTCACAAAGTATCAAGGATGCATTCTTCCCACAAAGTATAAATGAGTTTGCTATCTCCTGTTTTTCACAGTAGGCACCATGAAATTTTAAGCTACCTCCCTGAGAACAGTCATACTGGTTGGTTTCAGAATCAGAAAAATTGTAGTGGTATTTCACTGGTCCCACAAGGAAATCTTAGGGAAAATTTCAAAACTAGCCAAGACTTTGTGTCAAGGTAGAGAGAATGTTTAACACAGGGCTTGTTGCTCTTTCCACCTCTTTGTCCAGTTTATCAATAGATGGCAGCAAATAGCCCTTTTAACTCTGATCTCCAGCGCAGAGGGTTGCACACATTTATTTATTTAGAGTTCTTTTCTATTTCTTCCTTTCTTTCTGAGACAGTCATGTACAAGACTATCTTACAATGCAGTTAGACTATACAATGTACACATCTTCAGTATGTAACTTATTCACCAGATCCTCGCTGGGGAGAATTCATAGGGTTTAACTGAGACCTGTAAACAGTTCCTGCCAAATCCAAGTTAGCAAGGAAGTGTGTATGCATCCTGTAGAAATTCACTGAAATAATTCAGTGACCGATTGAAATATCCCATATTTAAGTTCCCATTTACTGACGGGCTGCAAGACAGTCTCTAAAATCAAGGTTGCAATTCTTGATTTTTTTTTTCTTATGTTCCTCAGTTTTAAGTTCTGGAAAGATTTTTTTTTTTTTTTCCTTATGTTCCTCAGTTTTAAGTTTTGGAAAAGTTTTTTCTCAACTTAGATATTTGCAGTGTTCCTTGTGCAGCTCATCCTAGAAAATCCCCTTGAACCTAATCAGTCTGGATAGAAAGGATGTGTGCTTATTCATAAGAGATAAAAATGCTTTCTAAAGCTACAGAATATCTTGGCAGATTTCACTCTATGTGCTCAGAAATATTTTTTTCACTTCCTATTACTGTGTCCTGAGGAGCTTTTGCTTTCAATTGGGAAAGAAAGGGAAAGGGAAAGGGAAAGGGAAAGGGAAAGGGAAAGGGAAAGGGAAAGGGAAAGGGAAAGGGAAAGGAATTAATATGAACCATTGGGTTCATTAAAAGAGGCATGACCAGCAGGTTCAGGGAGGAGATTGTACCCCACTACTCTGCCCTGGTGAGACTCCAGCTAGAGTGCTGCATCCTGCTCTGGGGTCACCAGTAAAAAAGAGACATGGACCTGTAGGAACAAGTCCATAAGAGGGCCAAATAAATAATCAGAGGGCTGGAGCACCTTTCCTATAAAGACAGGCTGAGAGAGACTTGCAATTAAAACTGGAGAAGAAAAGGCTCTGGGGAGACCTTCTAGCATCCTTCCAGTACCTAAAAGGCATTTAAAAAACAGAGGGAAAGTGACTTTTACATGGGCAGATTGTGATAGGACAAGGGGTAATGTTTTTAAAGCAAATAAGGGGAGATTCAAACTAGGTATTAGTAAGAAATTCTTTACTGTGAGGGTGATGAGGCATGGGAACAGGTTGCCCGGAGATGATGTGGATGCTCCATCTCTGTAAGTGTTTAAGGCCAGACTGGATGGGGCTGTGAGAAACCTGGTCTAATGGAAGATGTGCTTGCTCAGGCAGTGCGGGGAGGACTAGATATCTTCCAGTTCCTTCCATTCCAAGCTGCTATTCTGCAATTCGATGATTCTATCAGCTTTGCTGAGAATCATCTTTTGGAATCAGTTTCCTGATACCTGAGCTATCAACACTTTCTTCAACTCACACTGCAGTAAGTGTACTATTTCTCAGAGTGTGTTGCCATGATGATGCTCTTGGGATATAAAAAGAAGATAGTTTAAAAAGAGTAATAGCTAAAAATATTTGGATGCAGTGTGTATTAGAAAGCTGAAAATAAAAGGGAAAGAAACACCTGAAAATATCAACTTTTGTGACACCTCTGTATAACAAAATAAGTTAATTTTTTCTACTGAGAACCATGGGCCAGACATGTCCCTAATAAAAAAAGGACAGGAAGAAATGCTGAGTGTTCATGTGAGATCCCATGTCTGAAGACTTAATTTACTATCTTAATACAATAGATCTGTATCTTAATACGTCCAAATAAACTGAAAATTATATGAATCATACTTTTTTTTCACAGACAGATAGTTTTTAATTTTTGAAATAAAAATATTTATTGTCTTAATCTTGGATAATTTTGCAAAAACAAAAGGTATGGATTGATTTTAAAAAAAGGTAGGTATTAATAGAAAGGAAGGAAGAAAAAAAATAAGAGTGAACCCTTTAAAAATATTCTGGAAATGATAGATGTTGCATTTAAATAATTACCAATGTGAAATGAATTTAACACAGGCTGTATAATTTATTGTCTGGCATTCCTTAGTTACTTAGTTAAGCCAATAAAATTATTGAGATTTGGAAATGAAAATGAAAGTTTGTCTTCATTTACTCAAGATGTGTTTCACTTCTAACTCAAGTTTTATTTATACATATTGAAACTTTTATAAATTATTTTCCTACACTAGTTTCTCTTTTGAGATTTAGCATGTCATATGTGAAATGAATTGTAAAAGGTCACATTCTAGTGCTACATCTTTAGCCAATGTTGTGAAGAAATTGAAAAATTCTGTATTCAATGTTCAGGCCACTGAAGTTTTTGTCCTTGCTACATTACCTGTGACAGAACAAGGATGTTGCCAGCAAACTAACACTCTTGTATGAAATCAGTGAGGCTGAATTGCTAGTGACCAGTCCATCACTTCCTAATTAGCTTTATTTTCTATTTTCTTAAATTGTCATGCTTTAATTATTTTTAGCAAAAATATTATGTGAAACCCCATCACTGTGATACTATTAGGCAAATAAATGTATTTCATTGTTGTTGTAATGTTTTAAACCTGACTGTCTTCCAGGTGTGCACCAAAGCTACTCTATCACTCTTCCTCCTCAATTGGATAGGGGAGAGAAAATAAAACTAAAGGTTCATGGGTTGATATAAGGACAGGAAAATCAGTCACCAATTACTGTCTTGTGCTAAATGGATGCAGATTAGGGAAATTAATTTATTACACTTCAGATTGGACCATGATGATGAGAAGTGAAACCAAATCTTAAAACACCTTCTTCCCAGTCCCTCCCTTCTTCCTGGGCTGAACTTCCATCTCAAGGTTTTCTACCTCCTCCCCTCAGGCAGCATTAGGGGACAGGGACTGGAGGGAGCTGGGGTTGGTTCCTCACATGCTCTTTCTGTCACTTCCTCCTCAGGAAGAGGAATCCTCACATTCATTCTCTGCTCTTGCATGGGCTTTCTACCACTAGATACAGTTACTAGATACAGTTCCCAATGAACTTTACCAATGTGAATCTTTCCTCTGAGCTTCGGGTCTTCTCAATCTGCTCTAGCACGAGTCTCTTTCACAAGGTGCAGTTTTTTGAGTGTTTACTTTCTTGAAAGCTGCTTGAGGCTTCTGAATGTACTTGTGAGTTGATGGCCTCTGTGTGAGGGTCCTCCTTGTCAAAGAGAATTTGAGGATGGTGAGCTTCAAGATCCTGGGACATTCTGCTTCCTGGTCTGCTAGAGCATGGCTGTGATGCCCTGACAAAAGGTCCAGACAATGGCAAGGCTGAACTAGGGCTGAATTCCTAGGGTTACACACACTCATAGTCACACACACACATCAACACAAATACAAGAACAATGCCTTTATAGGTATCACACATGAAATCAGCACTAACTTAAACACAAACTACACAAATGACATGAATCTGTTCTTACTTGCTCTTTCAGTATGAAAGATGAGAAAAGACAACTAACAGGTAACAAGGGAGCAAAGCAGGGGACCCTAGGAAATAGATGGTGTGAGAAAAAGAAGGAGCAAAGGAAGACATATAGCTGAACAGAACAGAGGCAGAAGCAGAATTGAAGAGGAAACATCACACCAGGAGAAGTCTGAGAAGGTAGATTATAGTAAACCCAGAAAATTTCCTTAAACAAGCATCATATTGTATCCTCATCTCAATCACCTATTCAGGTATTGAGACTCTCTACAAATGACCATCCAATTGATGCCTTTAAATTTAGAGATTGTGTGGTCATACCAGCAAGAATGACTCTAAATTCTGTGATTTGATTTTCAGAAATGCATCCCTGTGTGCATCTATTTATTTTTCCTTTCTGAAACCATTTCCCCTCTATAAATAATTTTTCTATTTACAAGAGGAAAAGTACATCCTTACTTTTTGCTTTACCATGTGTCAGGATTATATCTTCATCAGAGATCACTGTCTGGGAAACTAATAAAAAAAAAAAAATGTGCAGCATGCTGCTCATTGTAGGTGGCCCACTTCCAAGAGTACCATAAGCTTTAGCAGATGTTGGCCAGACTGTGCTATATATGCGTCGGCAACTTTAGGAATGTCAGAACTCTTCAGTCAATGATCCTACACTGCTGCTTTCAGATTTTTTTTTACTTTTCTTTTTTTTTTTTTTAACAGATGAACATGCAGAATTATGTGAATAGCAGAGAGAATATGCAAATAAGCAGGAACTCAAAGTCATTGTGAGCAATGGTACAAAGTGTCAGAAAGCAGATAGGACCAGCTGCTTCCTAATGGATGGGAAGTCAAGTGAAATAACGTAACAGCAGGGCAGGAGTCTTGACGTCCAGAGTATTGTCCTAAAGTACTCAGCTGGGGGGGGCAAAGCAGGAGCAAGTTCAGAGACAGAAAAAAACCAGACCTTTACCACCTTGGGCTCTTATCTTCTATGTACTGTAAATCTCAGGTTTTGACATTCTTATGCTCTAAACCAGAGGTGCTAAATACCCTTGTTTACGTTACTAGCACAGCTCCCTATCTCTGTCACGGTATCTGTAACCTGTGCACCACTGCAGATCATGAAACTGTGTTCTAAGGGACACCATACCTATCTGCTAATAAAATAGTTTGAAAAGCACCTGCAGTAGAATATTACAGACTTTTTAATGAAACTGACGGAGAAAAAAAAATCTGTAAATCAGCAGAAAATTTATCAACTGTCAAAAAAACCTTAAATTTCCCCAACACCCCAAGAATGAAAAACAAAATTACAAAAGCCAACCCCAACACTAAACACAAATCTCAATTAACTTTATATTTATTTTTTTAATCCTATACTGAATGAAAAATCTGTTACAATTCTTATGTAGTCTTCTATAAGCATATACACTGCTAAAGTGCTACTACATGAATGAAGAGGCAAACTCCTCAACTAGTGATTTTCAAAGATATTGAAAGTTTTGTTTTCTTGATCTACCACTAAAATAGCAACTCAAAATCAATTGCAATAAATAATTTGTCCCTATTCTGTATATTTTTTATTTCTGTCTCCTGAACCTTTTTCTCTAAATATTAGTACATATTGACTGTTACAAGAAGTGTTATTTAGGAAAATGCTTTTAATTGCAAGGAATTATAACTCATTGGGTAACAAATCAGAGGAGACATTAGAAAGACTTTAGCATCTAAATAGCAAGAAATATTGCAATATAAATGTATCTTTTTAATCCTCTAAAACCCCCTCTAATTCATTGTCTCCTGTGTATAATTTGTAGCACTGGATCTTAGATTATCTATGCATAATTAAAAAAAAAAAAAAAAAAAAAACTACCCAAAACTGCTCATAAAATGTTTCAATTGTTCCTTAAGTATTAGCTAACCATAGCAGCAAGTAACAATTAAAATTATAGCTTGAATCAAATGTGCAAGTCTAAGAAAGTATTTCTTGTATTTTTTTTTTCCAGTGAACTCATTTCTGTACTGTTTTTAATCAAAGCCCCTGTTACTTTGGATTACCTTACCTTTTGTTTCTAGAAGGGACCTGTCTAAAGCTTAGATAGTCATAAGTTTGCTTTTACTTGGGGGAGAGAAATAGATACCTCCAGCAGAAGATTCTTCTTGCTGTAATGCAACACACATAAACACCTTGGAGACACATATTTCTCTTCTGACTGCAAAGGAAGACTATGTGGATGACTTAGAATCATCTTAGACACATAATTTAACAGTTTCTGAACCTAAGAAGACAGACCAAAAATGTAGTCTCTTAGAAATACAAAAAATACACAGTCGTATATGTGTGTCTTTATAGGAGTGTCAAACACTCAAAGTTTCACTTGCTTGTAACTGGAACTGTTTTTAAGAGGAAATCAAAGCAGTGGTTCTAAATGCATGAGGATTTTGTGCTGAAATAGTCTTCCAGTAAATTTAACAGAGAGCTTGTTAAGAACATGTATGTTTTTAGGAGAGGTAAAGAAATGTATCATTACCATTCATTTTAATGGTAGGCTTAAATCACTGCTTGAGAGATTATACCAGGCCCATATCATACAATTTTAGTGAGTTGCTCTGGCATTTTAAGCTATGCTTCCAATTACATCAAGAATAACCTAAGTCTAGAACTGTTGAGCAGAAGGCAGCTCAATCATGCACAAAAACTTTATTCCCACATTACTTATTATCTCAATTTTCACCAATAGTCCTATGGTATGCTACATAAAAAAAAATATTATGGGCTGGTTTCCACAGTAAAACTTTTTTAGGGGAAGGTATTCTTTCATCTCTGTGATTAGCAATCTCATGCAAATTGCAAGTAACCTGATTAAAATTTTTGCATCTCTGTGAAGAGTTTCCAAGCTTCTAACTTGCTATGGAATATGTTGAAACTTTCTAAGACAATAATGGCTAGTACTTGTTAAAAATTTTGCTTCTGCATAGAGAGATATCTCCATAAGGTATGCTTGATCAACATAGTTAACGTACTTGTATTCCTAATTAAAGCACAGAACAGGAGGAACAATGAAAGCAAGACATCAATTGTTTTTTATATATGGTGGTGTTTCTGCCTTTTTGTAATAAACAACAATAATAAAGCTCAATGAACTGTGAGCTTTGCTCACAAACAATATGATGTTGTTTTCACCGCAAGTGATTTAATTACACCTTTTTAAACATTAATAGAAACCTTGGACAAGGAATTTGGTACTAAATGCTGCTAAGCAATGAGTAAAATGCCAAACTTCCATTTTTTTCTTTTCTTTTTTTTCTTATATCTATTTCAGAAAACAGAAATTGATTTATTTTACCTGAAAAAAAAGATTGAAGGTCAAAATTAAGCAGTTTTTAGGGGGAGTTTTAATTAGATACAGTTAAAGCCCCACAGAGCTTCTTTGTCTTCTGTCTTTAGTTCCCACTCTGTGAAAACCTTCTGAACTTCCCCTGCTGCTTTATTCAGATGTAATCAGCACCCTTCAATGAAACTCTAATTTAAAGAGAATTCAATATAGTAGATGATTTATTTAAATAGGTGGAAAATTAATGCCTCTGAGCCGAGAATTGCATGTTCTAAAATGAAGGTAAGATCTTATAGGTAAGCTGTGTCAACACATCATTACTGAACGAAATTTATATCTCTATATAGGTATACCTCTATATAAAAATACATATACGTCCATAAAAACAAAACTTATGAGGAAGTCTCTCAAAGGGTTTTGCAAACATATTAGAAGTGTCCCTTGAATATTCCAATGTAAATGAATATTACTTTATTTTATTACCTTTTATTTTCCAGATGAGTATTACATATAATGAACCCGAGGACAGCTAAATTGCCTATATTCATGTAGTGAGTCTAAAACAGATATGAAACAAAAGAAACTGGGTTTCTTAACTCATACTCTCTGTCTGTAATTAACAGGATACTACAAAGCTGATTTTCAATTACTTTATACCTGATGCAGTCATGCCTCATGCACTGTAGCTGCAAAGCTTTAATGTAATTTTTGAATTGATGGCACTCTAAAATGTATCTTCAATCATCCAGATCACTATTAGACAAGATATTGAATACCTTGGATAAAAATACTAAAACATAATTTCAAAACTTATTGATGAAATGCATTTACATTTAAAGCTACAGGACAGGTGAAAATTGGTGAAAATTGGATCATCCTACTTTATAACAGGGACATCAGTACTGCAATATATTAAATGAGGCAATGTCTCTACGAAAATACATGCTTCTTCATTAGACCAGATGTGTATTCAGAACATCTGAGAGTGTTTCAGGCATGCAAATCAAATTTTAGGGTTGAAACAGAGGAGCAGGACAGTTGATGTGCAAGCTGAGAACAATTTGTTCTGAGTATAACTCAAAAGTATGGTAATCACTGAGATAGTTTGATGGAAGAGTTCCCTCATAGCCTTACAAGGCAAAAAAAGTGTTCCAATTGAAACAATGAGGATATCATTATCTCTTATTAAAGGTTATCTAAATAATAGATGTTGGCACCAATGGTGTGCATACTGGAAAATACAAAACCACTGTCACTGAGATTACATTTACCAATTTGGCTTATAAATATGGTTACTTCTCTGCCTTTGGGCTTCTTGAACAGATAGTAACCAAAGTAAGATACTGTCAATTCTTAGTGAGAAAAAATCTAAGAGTGAATTCTTAGTGAGAAAAAATCTTTAATATATGATTGCATGCTAGAGAACTTAGTGGGGATTTTAGATTTAATTAGGTGGGATAAATGATTAATTCACTGTATAGAGATTTTTTTATGGGCTAGAATGATAGTTCTGTACTATGTATTCCCTCAAGTATAAGATAAAATAACTCTTTTCCTGAACATAGCTCTTTCCCAAACTGAATTGTCTCCTCAACTCCAAGACTATACTGGTGACAAAAACAATATGAGGTAAATGAAGATGACTCTGGTACTATAGGATAACGGAACCATACTAAAGTTTATTTCACTTACAAATAATCAATTTCAACATGTCCTATTCTTTATCAGTTGTCTCACAGTTGATCTTGTAGAATCCTACTAGTATATCTGTAATTCTCTATAGAGAATCTGAACAATTTATCTCTCTTACATTTAATTTTACTGAAGATTCTCTATCTGAAAATATACCTAATCTGAGAAAAGTTTTCTAAAATGCAAATATAATTTTAATGTGAATTCTTGATGATAGTAACATTAGCTTCAATTTTTGTTGCCTCTAATTCATGCTGTGTGATAGGACCCATATTCAAACATCAAAGGCAATGCAATCAAAAAAGCTTATACAGACTTTGCACACCTATGCAGAGAGAATTTGGAAGTATAAGCTTATGTGGAAAGGGTGTTTGCTCCTCTGAGGGCATCTGATCAAAGAAGCCACAAACCAGAACATGACACATGATAAAGGAGGTCATGATAAGAACAAACATGGTCAGTGGCATGAATTGGTAAGAGTATGTGGGATGTAAAAATGTTTTTTCAAAAGGGGGGATGTGGAAAGGGAAGGAGACAATCAGAAACACACCTGGTCAGTCACACTAATCAATGGGATATCAAGGATCTGCAGGCAAACTGGCACTTTGCAACTGATAAGGATGCAAGCCTGGAGGTCCTGCACGTTGGAGAGAGTCAGTGGGATTGTGCCAAATGGTGATGCAAGGTGTGGGGAAAGGGGGAGCAGGGAAGTACAGAAAAGGGGATAGTCAGAAAAGAGTATAAAAGAGGCTAGCTATGTGTAAAACTGTGCCAATGAGTATTTTCTTTTGTCTGAGCCCTGCACCTGATTGACAAAGACTGTCCTGTTTTCTTCTATCTTACTATGCCTTATCTTAACTCTCTCTCTGTGTAATCTCACTTTTTATGCCATGTGTGTGTCATGCAAGAACTCAACACCATCTGCTCACGAGGCCTGTGTATGAGTGAAATGTGGTGCCAGACACTGGAGTCAGATTTCAGCTGGGCTATTTTATCAGCTCCTGGAGCCAGTGGGGTCTCCGTGTCAGCAACTGGCGCGAGTGGGGGGTCTTTAGACCCCAGACACTGGGACAGGAATTATGTGTGTCCCAAAAAATCAGCTACTGAAGGGACCAGGGTGAGTGAGGTAAGTGAGGGACCTGGAAAAGCCTGTATTCCTAGTTCCAGCTGCTGGGCAACGGCAGTCTGCATCTTCCCAAAACTTTGTGTGTGATGTGTGTATTCACAAACTGATTTTAAGTTGTACCTGCTGAAGAGTAGGCAGCTTGGGTCTCAACAGGAGTCTCAGGTGCTGGCAGGGTCTATGCTGGGCTGTGATTCTCTGTGCCCATGGGACAAGTGTGTGACTGCTGCATGTTTGTTGCAAGCACTGAGCTGGACCAGCTGGAGAGTAAAAACCTCCGGGGTGGGTAAGAGGGGCTGGGATCTGAGCAGGGGTACAAAGTAGTCAGAGGGTCTATTGTAAAATGCAGGCAAACCCAATGGGAAGAAATGATTATGTTCAACATCAGTTCAGAAGGCTGAATGATTTCTTTATTATAACTATGCTATAATATATTAATATACTATATAAAGGAAGATACTAATACTACACACCTACTTTTCTAACTACCATATCTAACTAACTAACAACTCGTGTACCCTGTTCGGGAGAGTCCAGACACAGGTGGATTGGACTGGCCATCAGGATCAAACAAGTCTCACCAGAATCCAATCAGGCAATCACCCCAGGTAAACAATTCTCCAAGCACATTCCACATAGGAATAACAAGGAGCAGAAATAGAAATTGTTTTCTCTTTCTTTCTCTCTGTGCACCTCTATGAAAAATCCTGAGAGAGAGAGAAATATGCTTACCACAAGGGTCTGTACTGCCACCCAAGGATTCACAAATGTGTGTGTGTTTGTGACCCTGGAAAACTCACTACTGGTTGAACCTGCAAAGAGGAAAGTGGCAGCTCTCGTCTCTTAGCCAGAGCAAAGATCCAGGTTCCTGGGCACTGTGCTGGGCAGAAGAGAGTCCTGGCATGAGCAAATGGAGGAGACAAACGCTCTCCCATTCACATGTGAAAATCTAGAAAGAATTTAACCAAATTTGTTGCTTCAAGGATTCCAAAATTGAGGTTTATCAAAGACCATTTTGTATCTTGAGACACAAGATATGTTTTTCAGAATAAATTTTATTTCTCAGAGAAACCAAAATTCTGGAACTCTGAAAGTCTTTAAAGATACTTTGATAGAAAAAAAAACCAAAAAAATCACATCTGCCTCTACCTACAATCCGATCCCTAGTTGTCTTTGTGTGGATTTTAATTACTGATTGGTGACCATGCTAGAAAAATTTGATCTGTTACTTTATTTTTAATTAAGTTGGGAAGATTCCCTAATCAGCCTTCGAAAATGACACCAAAGCTTTCATACATACACATTTCTTTGATTCTTCTGTCCATAATTCCTTAAAGCCTAGGAATAGGTAGACTTCAGTTTTCTTCTTACATATTATGAAATTCTTTTGCTGAATTTATTTGCATTATTTGACATTTTTATTAGATTTTATAAAATATAATTTATTGCACACAGTACTCAGAGAAGAATGCATTATATCTATTTAGAGATATTTTAAATTACAGAGGACTTGACTGAGAGCAGAAAGCCTGTTTAAAGAATCCAAAATACATGCCTTGCAGTGAAAAACTATTTCATTCTCTTGATTTGAAATATACAATAATAATTACTCCACAATAGAAATAAGTCATTTGCCTCAGAGCTCATTTGTTTTGAATGCACAGTGAGTTTTTGTAGACTTTGAGTATATTCTGTATACTTACAGAGAAGATAGTAAACATCAAGCCAATGAACTGGAAAATCAGAATAAATACAGAGTATAATATTACAGCCCAGTAGGATTTTTATTAGCCACTAGCTCTAAAAAAAAACTACTGAAATATGATTTATAGTATATACAATTTTAAGAATTCAGTAGTATTCTATGACCATCAATGGTCATAATTTTCACATAGCTGCACATGGATACTCAAAGTTTCTTTCTGTAAAAACAGATCAACAGACTGAAAATTAGTTGCCATGGATTGAAAATGGCTCATTTAGTCTGAAGAAATTGATTCATAGAAGTCAGGGACATAAACATTAGAATTCATGTAATCAAATGCTTAATCAATAATAATGTTGCATTTTAAGCTGACATCAGGTGATTAAAATGAACATTTCTTCAGGAGGTACAAAGTTATGAATGATCTGCACTTGAGACATGAAAACTGCAACTCATTCTAAGTCTGACAGGGGATTTTAGGTATTGCTTCTCTTGATGCCTGGGTAACTATTGCTTACACCCTTTTCCTTATTGCATACTTACTGAGATTAAAAGTTAGTTCAGACTAAATTTTTATCTCCCTAGGTGGTATTTTCCCACAGTAATTACAGAAGAATTCAGATTCACTATTCTTAAATAAGCAAATAATCTATTTCATGAAAAGAGAGCTGCACACAGAAGCCTGTTCAGCTGTTTAAATGTCTTAGGTCTAGATTCCTACACCACACTGGCGCACTTGTAATGCCCTCATTCTGCAGTTCTCTTTCTATTCTGCTGTTGAAATAATCTTCAAAACACTGTCAGGTTCTTGGAATTAAGCTTTTAAATACCAATTAACTTTTGACCACATAGGGTACACACTACCTCATCATGTTCCATAATCTCATAGATTCTAAAATGCTGAAATAAGCCTAGAGTAGAATATCAAGAGAATAGAATGGTAAAAGTAGGATTAGCCTTTCCAGACTAGTGTCATATATTTCATGTAATTGTAAGCTGGGTCCTTAAATAGGAAATGCCTCACAAACCATGCCTTTAAGCAACCAGAGACAACTACAGAAAAAAAAGAAAGAATTGAAAATTCTTATTCAAAAGCATTGTCATTGACTTAGCATCATTTATTCTTTGAGATATCTCTCTATATAGATGCATCCCTTTTCATTACCAGAGCCCTGTACCTGTGCTTATGTGAATATCTGCAACTGACAGGGATAAAAAATAGAAATGAAAAGCACAAGCGTCTACTCTCTAGGGAGCTAGGAACTCAGTCACAGTGACTGCCAAGAGACACAGTTACTGCCAAGTAGGAATACTCTCAGAATAAGCAGAGATCTGTGCCCAGTTTCTTGTTGGAAGCTGATGGTGGGGAATGCCAGCATACCAGAAGTACTAAAAATAGATCATGCAAATGAGAGCTAGGTAGTCCATACAAATTTGGTATAAACAGAGTGATTCCAAAGTCCCCAATATGATTCTTGAGACTCCCAGACAGCTCAACTGACACAAAAGGACACAGTTTAATTCATGTGACTTGTAGATTAACATAGACATTTACCCAAGAGGGACTTCCAAGGGGAGGTGTAATCATTGGGTCTTGGGCTGCAGGATGAACCAGATGCTCTTCTCTTAGGTAGGAGCTGGGAATACCTTCAGCTGCAAGAGGTGTGCTCTGGTCAAGTTGCTAAGCCAAAAGAAGGAGATGAGGGAGGAGGTGAGAAGAGCATGTTGAATCAGGGAAGATGTATGGGAAAGTGAAAGAATCTTTGCTGAGATCTGGCACTGTCCAGAGCCTACACCCCCATGGCAAACAGGAGGAATGTTCAAAACCTGTGCTTGAGCAGGGGTAGGACAAAGATTTCCAGGACCATGAGACTTGGAAGCTGGGAACATTTAGGACTCAAAGAGAGGAGCAAAAAGTCCAGGTGGTGATGCCCTGAATCATACTATTACAGGGAAACAGAAACACATGCATATTGCATGTCAACTCCTGGCTGCAGACTTGTCATGTTCAGGACTTTGGCTCCTGTAACTATGAGCCCACTTCAAGGAATAAGAGTTCCTAAAGAGGATTCAGGCATCACAGTTGCCTGTGAATAACACAGTAAAGAGAACTTTAAGCCTGATTCATCATAGAAAGGATACCAAAGTCTGAAATGTGCAGGAGAATGTGTGTGGGAAAGGGCAATGGGGGAGATGCTCACGTTTCCCTTGAAGGAGTGAAGTGACTCTACATCCATCAGAAGTGCCCTTGCTCTAATGTGTACAGCACAGGACAGAAACAAGCAAGTGACTGCCAATAAAAAATTACAGAGAATTGTATATATATAGCAGATTATAATGAGCAACTGAACTATTGTGATGTATGAATAGTAGGATTTGAAAAAAGATAGGCTGAGAAGGTGACAAGGTGCATAAGGGGTGGTTGAATGCAAGTCCTGGACTAACTTTAGATGCTTGTCCTGCAGCTGATAAATAAATAATATCTGTCTTACTATAATGATATTAAGAGGCAGCTGTGACTACAATGAGTAGAGCTTCCAGATCCTAAGGAAAGACAAGAAGTCAAGTAGCAAGGAATTTGGACTTCAGGAGAGAAGGTTTATTCAGGAAGCTGACATTCAAAACTTTGGGTTCCCAAATTATCTGATAGCATATAGTGAATTTTCATTTGCATTTTATTATAGATTGATGAGAAGGAATTTATTGTCAAGAAACAGGACTGGAGTGAAGAATTACTGAAGAATAGCACAAAGAGAAATTATTTTTTAAGTATGTCATCTTCTTTAAAGGATGACCTTATTTTTTATTTTTTTTTATCAAAAATGTGACAAATGTTTTTGGTTCTTAAAAGAAGAGTTTTGAAACCAAGTGATGGATTACATGTATAGATATAAGAAAGAAACTGGACAGAAAGGTTGGTAGGAAAAGTGACATTCCAAAGTTTTAATAAAGAAGATTGGTAACTTCATGTTCAGCACATGAAACTAATGCAAATATGTCCAAGACATATTATACATGTTTTTAAGATTAAAAAAACCATAATACTTCAACTAGCAAGTTTTAGTAATTAGATGTTTCAGCAATATCATTATCTTTTGAAAAGCATATTAAAATTAATTTTATTCTCTTTAGAGATATGTGTTGCTTTAAAATAGCTCTGATTGTACAGAAATTAACTTTGAAAACCCATTCCCACCTTCAGCCTTTTACTGTTTTTGAAACATTAATGAAATTATGAAGGGAGATGAGGTAGTTTAGATAATACCTAGTAGTTTTTTTTTTCTTTAAAGTTCTTTAATATTTTTAGTCAATTATTGGTGGAATGGATATAGAAACAGCATTTCTATGAGACTTTTCAGATTATTGAAAGTTAAAGCAAGAAAAAAAATTCATTTTGATGTGTCTGAACTGAAAATGAATTCAAAAATCAGTTCAGGAACATTCTAAAGATTATTTTATTTATTTCTTGGTGATTGATGAGTAGATTTTTTTTCCTGTCTGGTTTTCTCTATGAACATGCTGTCCAAATGTCTGAAAAAAAAGTTGTTTTGGCCTATACTTGGAGTTTTATCTTTACAGAACTCCAATTCACTAATCTTCACTTTTGAGTGTGAATTCAAAGAATCCAGGGAGATTAGTAAAAGGCCTAATTTTGTAAGAAAAATCAAGAGTTAGAGACAGTTTATATTTCATTCCTGATTTTTAAAACAGATTATTAGTTATTTCATTATCTAAAGTACTTTCAGTTCGGACACTCTGTAAGCACACATAGTTAAGTAATCTTCAATGAATTAGTTGAGCATAAGTTCAAGTACAAGCCTTATTATCAGAACATGGGTAAGACAACACAGGCAAAAATGATGTGTGGAAAATGCTTAATATTCAGGTTTCTGAGGTTTAACTACATTTCAAATCTTGAGCCTAAATTCTCAGGATGTGTGCTTAGGTTGCCTCCTAGTTTAGCTGACCTTTAAACCTATCTTCCACAGTGTGGAACAGAGTGGTTTACAGTACTGAAAACTCCCTGTACACTCAGTTGAAAGATGTCTTTGGAGAGCAATTTGGAACACCAAAAGGAAACCCCTACTGGTTTACGCATTGAGTTATTGTCTATAAAAACCACACATGTCTCTGTAGGCAATTTGATGCTCTTTAACAATAGACTGGGTGCTGCATTGAAACAGCCATGGAAATAGAATATGTGCGCTAAAGATCACTTATCTCAAAGCTGATTGATCTTAACATCTCTTGACCTGGCATTCAGAACACTACATAATTTTTCTCATGACTGACTTCTTTAAAAGCAAAATGAAGTTAAATTTTAAGACTTTTCCATCATAGTAGTTCAATGTACTGACTTATGGGGAAGCTGTCTCTTAGCCTACTGATAAGACTATTTCTTTAGGAAACTGGTAACTGTCCTCTGAAGATTTAGTCCCAAATCCAGGGCACCTAGAGCTGATTGTTAAGGACTGTGTCTAGTCAGATTCTGAAGATCTCTGTATCTGGATATTCTAGGCAATGTGCTCCATGGCTTAACCTAATATTTCTGTGGTCAATAGATTTTCATATAGTGAAAAATAAGGTGAAGAAAACAGTGAGTATGAGAGCTATTGGTGATACCAATATTTCCTGTGGGAACACGCCCGGGCTTGCCCCATTGCTGGGCCCAATGGTGGCACCTGGGGTGGTTTAACCCCAGAGACACCCTTTGGCTCACCCAGAGGCTGCAGGAGGCTGCAAGCTTGCCAGAAACCCCAGCAGACAGTAATCCTCAGTGGAGAGACTTTGGGCTATGGTGAAGGAAGGAGTCACTTCTGCCAGAGGGTTAAATCCAGAGTGTTTATTCCAGCTACGAGCTTCTGAATCCAGTCACAGCTCCAACAGAAGTGCCGACCGCATGGCCAGTGCCCGGTTTATACTGGGGGCAGGGGGGAGGGCAGGGGATTAACCAACCAGGTGAGGGGAGATGGGTCCCAGGGACAAAAAGGCACCTAGATTGCCCAATACCCCCTGGGGGGCGGGGGAATCTTTTGAATCTACCAATCACTTGATGCCCTGTCTGGACTTCTTCCAAGATTGACAAGTAGGGCTCACAGCAGGGGTTGGAGTGGGGGAAAGGGGAAGGGCTTATGCATCTAGGAGGGAGAAGACGCACCGCAACAGTGAACCTTTTCTATGTATGCCAGTGACCTGCCCACTCAGTGTTCAGTCCGTAAGCACTGTCTGAAGTGAAATATACAAACCACAAGTACCTCTTTGAACCAGTAGATTTGTTTTTGTATGGCCCACAAGGGTATGAATCTTTCTCACAGTACTGACTTGCATTCCTTTCCTCAATGGGAAGCATGGAAAAATAAATACCTCCAAATATGGTCTATAATTTGGATAAGATATCCTTTAGCAAGAGAAATCATGAATTTAAATGTCCCTGTATGGAAGAGGAGCTGTAATAGTTCTGTTTCATATGGGAGTATTTAAACGCCTCAGCAGTTACATATTAGTGAGTTTCTGACAGTTTCATACACCAAAATGAATACTATAATTTATTTATGACATGGTTTATGCTTAACTAATGGATTAGTTGTCCCAGGAATTAAAGTAGGATTCTGCCTCTTCTGGTTTATCTTTGAATCATCAAAGTTGCTCTTAGTCATCCATTGACTTGAAAAGGAATGTTTATGAGCACATCTAGTAAAATGTGATTAGATGCCTAGAGAACTTAGCCTAAGAAGACCAAAAAATATTAAATGCATCAAAGAATAGGAAGCCACAGATAATAGAAAACTTAAAAAAACCCATTTTGCCTAAACTGGCAAGATAAAAAGCAAATAGACTGAATTCTTCCTATGTCTCTTTCTAGTTCAATATATAATACGTTATTTATACAAAATGGAAGAAATTGTTCTCCTAGGACAGGTGGTTGATTTCTGGGTGATCAGTAAGGTATGGTCTTTGTTAATCTCTTTTAATACAAATTGAATTTCTATTCTGAATTAAGCAGAGAAGACCTTTGAAATCATCCCACTGAAATAACGAGGCTAAAGTAACTAATTGCCTTTTCTTCCCTTGGTGTGTAACAAGTGCAGTTTAAATACATAAGAAAGGAACATAATCTACATTATCTTTATGAAAAAAATCCTTCATTTAGGTATAGATTTAACATATGAATTTCCACAGAAATTATTTCTAAATGTGCAAGAAATTAAATGTCCTAAATGTATTTCTAATATATTCAGTGTCTGAAATTGATCAGAGATTTTGTTGCCAGCTGTGAAAGTGCTATGATGTTTAGTGCATTATCTGATAACAGTGGGAGACTAGTGTAGAAAATGAAAGTATGTCAATTCAAAATCGGTCTAAATAAATTATGTTGCTCACAGAGAATAAATAATCTGGAAAATATCAAAATAAATATGTCAAAAATAAATAAATATCAAGATAAGAAAGAAAAAAAAAACAGAAAACAAAAACAAAACAAAAAAAAAAAACCCACAAAACAAAACACACAAAACATGGAATATTGATATCACCTTGAAAGAAACATGATAGAAAAGCCCCTTTTTTGTCTCATGTCAAATTAGTTACTAATTGTTCTTCCCTGCAGAGCAGGATAGGTAACTAATGTTTTAATGATTTAAGCCACTGCAGAGGTGAACACTAGGAAATAAATTCATCAAAATTCACAAGAACGTGTAGAATGTGTTCATCTTTTTCTAGAATATAAGGGACCCCACACTAAGTAACTGTTGTACCAATTTTTTTCCACCTGTTTGGTTACAGAAAGAGAGTGTTAAGCTTTGTACTGGTATAGAATCTCAAGCATTGGAAACTATACCCAAGTTTCAAAGTAAACATGGTACAAAATATTACTACTGAATTAATGAAATTTAGCATTTATTAAAATGAACTCATATCTTCTGCTCATAGTAACAGTTCAGTTACATAGAAAAAGACATCTAGGACCACTTGTAATAATCTAATGTCTCAAAACATCATAGCTGTAACATGGTAGAAAGATCTATCAGACATATTATATAGGCACCCTTATTTAATATGTTAGTATTCAGTAACTGAGTTTCACCAACTATATCTATATCTAGCTAGGCATAGCTTAAAGTTTTTTGGACATCAATTCCAAAGCTTTGGATTTAAGTTAATAATAATTTCCTGTTTGACAGAATTTTTCTAAGGAAAATTACAGATACAGGAGTATTCAAATTACATGGTATAAGAGATTTAAAGATATTTTGCTCTCATTATTAGAATAATCAGGTAATTTATAGCTTATACCTATATTTACTAATTTTCATTTATTCAAGACATTTATGATTAAAGATTATACTTAAACACATTCTGAAGAATTTGAGCCTAGTTATGAATCTTATTACCCTATTAATTTTAAAAATCATTAATTTAAAATATATATTTTCAAAAATTGCCTAAGTTATTAGGAAGTTTCTGAGATAAACAATGCAATTTTTTTCTAAGTCTTGTTATTGTTCTTCCCACAGCAATGTAATTGTTATGTTCTTACTCTGCTTTCCAGTTGAAAATTCAAAATTAGATTTGACTTCTAAAAAAACTTTGCGTGAAGAGTTTGTTAAAAGTCAAGGGAAACATTTCTTTGCTCTGGTTTATGTACTTTAAGGAAAATTATTTTTATTGGCTCTCCATTTCTTTCTAAATAATGAAGTGTTGCTAGTACAGATTTGGTTTACTTCCATCACTAAGGTTTTACTTAACTTTTATAACATTTGAAATAAATTTACTATTGATACTTGGTTCACTTGCTATGGACTGGATGTATGAATCCAGACAGAGATTTTGTTTTTAGTGTGTGATACATCATATAAAATTAAGTATGATTTCAGAGTTACAAAAACTTAAGTAAGACTGTAACAACTGTTCTCCTGACATCTTGTCAATGCAGAGAAAGTGTTAAGATAAAAACACACATATTTTGAACTGAACTTCATCTATTGCAGTTTATTAACTAACAGTTATTTGCACTTTATTCATCATCTTTTTCAGTTCTTTTCCCTTAAAATACACTAACAAAAATTAATTAAAATTTTAAAATTAAGATTATAGTTCAAACTGATATGCCTCCTTTATTTTGAACCTGGGCCCAAAGTATGGCAAATGAAAATAAATACAACTACTTCAGTTGAGAATTTTTATAATGGTTTTATCTGTGGGCTGTAATCTCCAATGTGTGAGCCAGGTTAAAGGGATTGAAAATTCATCTCCTGCTAGTTCATTGTTTCCTTTCCTCCAGCTTGATTTTTACTATTGTGTATGCAACAGATAGGACAAGCCAAAAAGGCTGATTTCCTCTCTGTTATGCAGTCATACTCTTTTAACAAGAAAAATAACTGTGCAATCCCTTATAATCATATTACTTTCTTCTACTTCCCCTTGCATACTTGGTTGCTTTACTCTTTTGTATCACCTCTCTCTATAATCATCTCTTCTGTGGATTTCTACTAGTTAGTATAAGAAACATTTTGAAGAAATAGAACTTTTTAAGAGGTGTTTTATTAAAAAGATACCATCAATTTTCCTTCATTTTTAGAATGGATATATAAAGAAAATCTCTTAAACAGAGACTTGAACCACTTTTTTGTAATTAAGTAGATTAATTCAGTATGGGAGTAGATGCCTGTCAGGTGGGGTACAATGATACCAGTTATCATTGTCATATCACACAGTTATACTCTGTGAATCTCTAGCTGTCACAGGTTACATTGTAACTAGAAGTATCTTGAGGCCAAGATAAATATGTTTAAATCTGCACTGTACAACAGAATGAGCTGTGGTTGAGGACGTCAAATTAAAATCAAAATACAGACTAAAAAGTGTGATACAGCAACTTTCTGGAGGAGTTTTCCAGAGTAAAACATTGACCATTCAAGTTCTGAACTAATGAGATTATATAGATGCTAGCACATGGTTCAAAAGAAACAAACAAAAAAGGACAATGAAAATGTGTATGTTTAGTTATAGAGAGTTGACTTGAAATAGATTGAGAATTGGAATTAAGTTGATGTAAAACTTTATTTTGGTTAGGCTTAGAAAACAAGGTGCACTGGAGAAAAATAAAAATTATTGTAATATATCAGAAATATTTTTGTTACTATTAACACATCAGGGAGAAATAATGCACTGAAATCAGCTGGGAAATTTTAAACTAACAATTTATCTCTAGCAAGTAATTAACTTGATATTTACCTAACGAATCTGGAGGTTTGATAGGAGGGGATTTTTGTGACAGGAAATGTAAACTTAAAACAACAAAAAAAAGCAAGTAAATAATAGGAGGGCTTGATCACAAATTGTGTAAGTCTCACAGCTTAGCACAATTGCTTTAAAAATTTATTATACAACAGACTGTTGTTATTTAATCTAAATTAAGACATCAACTCACAAAGAAAATGGGGAAATATTGGTTTCAGCTACTAATACATCAAATTATGTTTTACTACCAATTAATAAAAAAAGCAATAATTCTTTTAAGATTTTTGATTCACTATAAATTTTGCTGCAGGATATTTAGAATGATAAATGCAAAAAATACAATTTCTTTCCCTCTCCTATAAGATTTTTTGCTGTGCTATTTGTTCTTATGATAAAGAATGTAGTTCTGTTAAAGCTTCTGCATCACATACTTGATATATAGAAATCAGTTTATTCATTTATTTCAGCTTCTTCTTAGGGTCTATATCACTTCCAGAGCTGAAATTCTTTCCATGAAATAATTTTCCAAAATAATCTTTTCATTCTGTAAAATATATATGCAGAATACAAAAGAAATAATTTTTCTATGCTCCATTTTAAGTAAAGACAACTGAAAAATTTATATAATTATTTCATAATTATATAATCTTCCATATTACAGTATTTTTCTCCATGGCTACATGACTTTGCAGTGCAAGCAGAAAACTTTATTATTTGTACTGTGTGCGTATACAAAGCCAACAATCATAAGTTTTGCCCTTTTCCATTACAAGAAAATAGCAGCACTGTTAAATGGTACATTTTGAAAGTGCAAGGTTAATCCAGTGGAAATCTCCTGTAATGGAAGAAAGGTTCATTCTTCACATAACAGCTGCAGATGTAACCCTTGATGTATGAAATTTAGATGGAAACTCAAAATGTAGAAATGTGCTGGAATATGCACAAATCACAAATAAATAACACTTATGTTTTACATAAAGTTAAATTCAGCTAGTAAAATGTTTCTGCTTGTTTCTGTGGAAAGCAAAGTACTCAAGACACAGGGTCAAAAAACAATGACAAATGTGTTATATAGGATTGTTTTTGTCACCTTAACTGTAGTATATCAGAAAGTCTAAATTCTGGGATCCTTATCTTTTGTTTATCAAGCTTCTTAAACAAAACATATTGATTTAAGGGAATATTTTTTCCTAAGGAAGAGGTCTAGGTAATGTAAAAATAAGCAATGTAAAGCTAAACTATGTTTTTCACCTTTATATTGGTGTTAACAATTGTCAGTGTCTGTTTAAAATAAAGTCTAAATATAACTGAAGGTTGAAGTACAACTACCTTTCCATTTTTCAGAGTGTAAGGGAAAATTCCTTATTCAATAAGATACTTTCTTTGTAGAACATGTACATGTCTAGACCTTACAAGTGGGAGGTAAATTAATTGTTTTGCTCTTTTTACGTTGTTCTTGTTGATGTATGTATTTCATGATTGTAACTCTTGACATATTTTTGGACCAGTTTATTGATTAAACTGAGATTTTATAACACCGTGTTAGCAAAAAGAGTTTTAAAGAATCTGCAGGTATTTCTACCATTAATTCTTTTCCTTGGTCTTGAACAGCTGGGATAAAGATGCCTCTTTGGAAATGTGACACAGAACACTTCAAGGGCAGAAGTAATTATTTACTTCCCGCCTCTGAAAAATTGTTTGGCCTCCCATCTAGTTGGAAACTTGAATCTTTCTACCTTCTCACTTGAAAGAAAGTTATTATAACTAAATCTTTGGCCCGCACAAGTCGTTGTAGCTCAATAACCCTTATGTTAAATACTGTCATTGAAGACTATAGTTCTTTTTGTTTAAACTGAAACAGAAATTTTCAGAACAAATTCTTCTTTTGATAACTACTTTGACCCTCAATATGTAGTCTGCTGGATATAAGAATAATATATTAAATGGAATGGTGTCTTGGTCTCTGTATAAATATAAATCCTGAAATATTCTAGTCTGATGCAATTTATGAGCAGATTCAGGGCTTACAGCAACAGAAAATTACAAAGATGCAGTTTTGGACTAGTTTTGGACCTAATAATGATAAACTGTGGGTAGAAGAGTACCAGATATTTACATAGCTGTACTAACTTTTCATTGTGCAGGTAAGATCATACATTAAGACTCTTATTGAAGATTTAAAATTTTAGATGAGCTTCTGTAAGGAAAAGAAAGTAACAGAAACTGATGAAGTGTGCCACCTACTATTTGCAGCAGTTTTACCAGATCCACTATAGATCGGGGATATGGAAATGTATAGAAACAAACCACTATTAAAAAAAAATCTAATAAACTTTTCACACTGCATTGTTTGATATAAAAATGAATTGGAAGCTGTAAGACTGACTTAAAAGGTAACGAATTTCCTTTTCCTCTTGATCTGGATGCTTCTACTAGAAATCACATAAGGACAGTATTGGAGCATGATTTTGTGTTGTAGCATACTGAGAAAAAGGAAAAAAGTGATTATTACTGAACTACAAGTCCTAGTTCCAAAGTTTCATTATTTTAATGGACCATTATAACATTATGACTCATGCTAGAGCCCTCATATGGATAAAGCTTTCTTAATTTTTAATTACATTTTTATCAGAAAAAGGCCTGCAAGGAAAGGCAAAACATTTCCAAAATTTATTATCATTATATTGACTGCAAGTTTTTCTGCATTTCTTTCTTACCATACAGTTCTCCTGAATTTCTTTGTCACTGCATGGAAGAAAAGAATTTGTTTGGCATACTTAGCCTAATCTTCATTTCCGATTAATTCAGTCAGTTCACAAATAACTACTCTAATTCCACAACTTACCACTATGAAAAGTAATTCCAATATCACAAACAAGAATTATGTTACTGCTCTATGACCAATTGGTACAGCGTTTGAAAGTCATCACATATTTATTCATATCTTTTTCTAGAGTCAACATTAGCAGTGTTAGCAATACTGTTAAAAAGGGGTTCCAAATAACAAAAATGCCTCACTAGATCTAAGTAGTACAACTGAGACTAGCAGCATCAGGTTTTGATCTTGATTAATTTTTAAAATAATTTGCTAATTTGGAAATAGAAAACTTACTTTGAAGTTTAGATTTAGAATTAGGATATGTGTGGACTTGTTTGAATTTTTATTATTAAACTAAAAAAAATTGAAAAATAAGAGATAGAAATTATTAGATATGTGCTTTCTAAAGTATTATTTTAAGTAAACAATTATTTTTGTATTTGGGTACTACCCAGTGTCTCAGATCATCAATTCATGCTAAATTTTGCTTAAATATGCAAATATAAAAAGAAGAAAGTTTCTTAACTACAAACAATGTTAAAACTGAAAATACATTATTAAATTCAGTCTTAATTTAACATTTGATTCTCATAATTTCTCTTAAAATAACAGGATTCCAAATTATGGTTTCAACTAATCAGCATAACCTCAATTTTAGTAAAATATCAAGTGCAGAAGTAGCAGCTGATGTTTGAAGAATAAATTATTACCCATTCAGAAGTAGTTGTTCTCAATGGCACCAGTAGCTGTTACACTACAGTGTGCAGTAAATTTGATAAACATTTAATACATTTATGGTGTGTTGACCTTGGCTGGATGCCAGGTGCCCAACAAGCCTGTCTATCAGTCCTCTTCAACTGAATGGGGAGAAAAAAGTCATTATAGAAGCCTTGAGCACAGGGTAGTAAGAAATTAAACCAAATCTTAAAATAAATTCTCTCCATCCCTCCCTTCTTCCTGGGCTTAATTTTACTCCTGTGTTCTTTACATCCTCTCTGCACAGTGGACAGGGCAATGGGGAAAGGGATTTGTGTTTGACATATTGTGTCTACTACTCCTTCCTCGTTGAGGGGAGGACTCCTCACAGTCTTCCTCTGCTCCAACATATGTTTCTCCCACTGGAGAGAGTCTGCCATGAACTTCTTCAGTCTAAGTCTTTCAAACAAGCTGTAGCTCTTCATGAACTGCTCCAGTGTGGGTTCTTTCCATGGGGTCCAGTCCTTCAGGAATAGATTTCTCTGGCATGGGTCCCCAATGGGGGTCACAAGTCCTGCCAGTAAATCAGTTACAGCATGAGGTCCTCCCTCCAAGGAGTCATAGGCCCTACCAGGAGCAGCACAGGCTTCCCATGGGCTTCCCATCATGCTTTGTGCATCCACCTGCTCCACCACAAACTTCATGGGGTGTAGGGGCACAGCTGCCTTTCCATGGTCTACAATACTGACTGCAATGGAATCTCTTCTCTGATGCCTGTAGTACCTCTTTTCCATCTTCACTGACCTTGGTGTCTACAGACTTCTTACTCCTTTTTTTTCAGCTCCTGTTGCAAAGCAGCTTTTCCCTCTTTTAAAATATGTTATCACAGAGAGAGAATGAAGATGTTATTTTTGTCATCCTACTCATGCAAAAAAAGTTTCATTTGGTCATCAACTTTATTTAAAGCCAATCTATATAGTTACAGAGCATTTAAAATTTACCAAGAAATAAATAACTTTCATATGAAATTTGTTTCTAAGTTTACAAGCCTTTTCTCTCTTAATTTCTCTTTGCTAAAATTATGGGAAGTAATGCTTACAAGTTTGGATTTTCATAATTTTTATATTAATTATATTTTCCCTTCACTTTTCCTTTTCCTTTTCCTTTTCCTTTTCCTTTTCCTTTTCCTTTTCCTTTTCCTTTTCCTTTTCCTTTTCCTTTTCCTTTTCCTTTTCCTTTTCCTTTTCCTTTTCCTTTTTTTTTTCCTTTTCTTCCATCTTCAAATACTTATTTCTATACCTCTATTTTTAAGAAAATTACTTTTTTATTTAATTTGGTAAGGACAGTTGCATCCTGCACAACTTTCATTGATTTGTCATGTTGTCAACAATTACCCGCTATTTTTTTCTCTTTTTTTTTTAAATTACAATAGCATTCCTTTTCTGCACTGAACAGTGTATTATAAAGTTGTGGTCCTGCCATCAATACTCCTACAAATATTTCTTAGAAAATCTGTTTATTTTGACAGTCTATGTCTACATTGCCAAATAAAAGAAGATTAGACTTTATAAACTTGCAGACTAGATTTCACAGTCTGGTTTCTCTTGACCCTGCTGAGACTCTAGCAAAGACAAACCATGTCATACTTTTTCTCAGACCCTGATCACCTCTTGCTCTTAGCTGTGCACCTCTTTTGTTGAGGTGTTTTTACTTCTGTGTGTCCAAACCATAGCCAAGGGAAAAGCAAACAGTTAAAGAGGGTGGATGAACAGGAATCTCATCCTCTGAGTTGTTCCTGGTCTTTCATTTTTTGGCAGTGCAGTAATTACCTGGCAGTGTAGATAGACCTGGTGGGACTTTTTTAATGACAGCTCTGAGGGGTCAGTGCTTATATCTATCATCACTGAAGAGGGAAATAAAATGGAATACATATCCTGAAGCTATTTGTGCCCCAGTGTTTCAGACAGTCATCCTTCCTGTCTGTGGCTTTGCAATCCAGACTACATTCAACCAATCCCACCAAAAAGATGTTTAGTAATCAAAGCTAAATAAAAGCAGACTACTTTAAGCTGTGTTAGATCAAATTATTCACATTTTATAAATTGATTTTTTTCAACTATCAAGGTTTAAAATATTTATGATTGGAAAACATTATTTAAATGCTTATTAATTTAGCTACAGTTTAGCTGAATTAGGTAATTCAGCAGACATAAATGAAAAATGTACTATTACCTGTATGAAGGCAAAAGCATTTCAGATAAAGTGGTTTGCTAAAAGAGCACTTAAAATTTTATGAATTTTTTTTGGCAAAAGGCTTTTGTAGTATATTCTCTGACAAATTAATAGCTACCAAAGTGTCATGGTTGGATACTGGCGTAATGCTAGCGTCTTCATGAAAATGTACTTTTTTAAAATAAATGCTGTGAGATGTTAGCAGGAACAGAGCAGAGTAGGCTTAAGCTTAATAATAAAGGAAAAAAAACTTTATTAAACTACTACTAATATAGAAAACACATAAACTAAATTTAGGATGAAGACTTTTTAAACCACCCCTCCTCTTCTTAATTCTAAAAATACCTAGCTATGAAACATTACCTGGGATTCTTGATCAAATTACTACCTTTCAGGTAATCTATACTTAAACTATTAAGGGAGAGAGAAGTCTCTCTTGCACCACAGACCCCCCAGGAAACACAGCTGCCCTCCTGTGTTTCTCTGTTACACATGGCAACTGCCTGGAAAAAAAAATCTGCTAGTGTGATACTCTCTATTCTATGTCATAGTGCTCTCACTACTGTGTATGGACAGACTGCCCATAGGGCTCCTTTAAGGATGCTTTGCCACGGACTTAAAAATATAACAGTTTAGTTTCTCATCTTGGGACTACAGTCTCCCCCATTTTCTCTTGGGGCTGAGGGGTCTAAAAACAGGACTCATCTTCTTCCCGAAGACAGAGGGTATCACCATTCTTCCTTTAGTTTTCTTCGTTTCTCGCCATTCTTGTGCTGTTCGAAGCTGAAACAGGTCTCCCTGGGTCACTACTGCATCCTTCTAAAATGCAGTCTTTATTGCAGGGGATTTTAGTTCAGTCCATGGCTAACAAGAAAAGTCTAGCTAAAAGCTACTTCATTATCTCCTCTTACTTAAATATTTCTTCTTCTAACATCTCAGGTCCCGGACCATCTGTCTTCTACTACAAATCAAGGAGGAGTAATACTTTTAAAAAGCCCTCATTTCCTGGAAAGGGTTAAACGTTTAGACTCCTTGGACGGCTGATATCTCGGTCCGGTGTTCCGCCGCCTCCCACGCTGGGCACCATCCCCCCCCTTCTCTTTTTCCTCTGCCGGCAAATTTCTAGGTGCCACCAAGCTCTCTATCTCTTTCCTTCTTAAGGGGGGGGGAACAAAAGCATCTCCGCTCCTCTCCACCCTTCCATCTAAGAGCTAGCTCAGTTCCAGACCCTCAGCCCCTCGGCCTACCTGGACAAGGCCGCGTGGCTTCCCCTCCCCCACCCAGCCCGTAGCTGGGCAGGGGAGCGTCTGCACTCTCTAACAACTAGAACTAAAAAAGAGAGTTCTCTTAGGAGTTCTTGCTTTTAAGCCCCTGTGTTCTCAGAGGCGTGTCTATACTTTCAGTAGTCACTCCAGGTGCTAATATCTAAACCTGACTACTGATTAGTTTGACCCAACTTCCTGGAAAAAATTCACTTCTATGTCAAACCATGACACAAAGTAAAATATTTCATTCAGCAAATTTCATACACTCTTCAGTGCTAAATGGACACTGTATGGTTATAGGCTATTTCCATCAACACATTTTGTATTCCAAGTGACAGCCTTTAGTTTTTATTAAGATGTCATGTTTCATTTTTAAACTATTTGACAACCTTGATGTTAACATGTCCTAGAAAGAATATGAAATATGATGCTTGTCCACTTACAGGACACTTGACTCAGGCCATAGACATCGACAAATGAATCCGGGAAAAAAAAAAAAAATGGTGGTGTAGTCATTCTCTTTTTCCTTTTCCTTTTCCTTTTCCTTTTCCTTTTCCTTTTCCTTTTCCTTTTCCTTTTCCTTTTCCTTTTCCTTTTCCTTTTCCTTTTCCTTTTCCTTTTCCTTTTCCTTTCCTGGAATAACTGTGTGCTTGGACAGATGCCATATCATTTCATTAACCAGTTACTTGTACTGCTACTACTAAAACCATTTTGACAGCTATATACAGCAGAAAATATTTTGAAAAGTTATAATGAAAGTATAAACTGAAGTTGAAATTTAAATACTTTCTTTAAACACTTAAAGTGGAGCTAAGAAAAGCATGACTGCAAATTTAGAAAATTTGCTTTTCAAAATGAATACCAAGTGTAGCAATACATACATACAATATGTTACAGAAAAATATATTTCAGGAAGATTTTTCCATTCTAGTTTTTCTATATCAAAATCTGCCTCTGCAGAACCTTTTCTTCATGTTCCCTCTTTCTGATCATGTCCTGCATAATTCCATAACTTTTTCCCCCCTCAGTTTATCCTCTCGGAAGCTACTTTCTGAAATTCCTCAGCTTCCTGAAAGTTTTCTTATGTACCCAGCTTTTTTTTTTTTTCACTTTGATGCTGTCCTGCTCCCATTAAAGTATATCTTAGTCATCAGTTCACCACTCTTATAATATGGTTCCTAGTGATGCATTCTAGATGATTTGATTTCAAGCCAAATTGTCAGGTCAAAAGGACTGGCAGCAGGGAGGCTGTTCATTTGCAGAGCACATGCCAGGTGTAGTGAGCTTCCAGCAGCAAAGAGACAAAGAAAGTTGGATTCACTCCAGGCAAAAATTCTGTTCTACTTTTTCTCCCTGTTGCTGGACAACAGTTGGTCTTTCTGACTCTAAAAAAAGAGACTTAAAAAAAAAAAAAAAAGTAAATGTCACCTATTACCTCTCGGTCCTCCAAACAGTCAGACATGAGCTGAAATTCAGAAGATTCTGTTCTTTAACAGACTGAATTTTTTTGCATGCGTTGCAAGGTATAGTTGTAAATTTAAAGCAATTGAAGAATAGTTATTCAGTTCTGCCTTTTATATTCAGTGGAGTGAGATATGCACACCATAGGACAATTTATCTGTGGAGCTAGGTAGGTAACTAGGATAGATCAGACTGAATTTCTCCTAAGGGTGCCTATTTTTCTCAATTGAATATAAAAAAAGACAAAGGAAGGAGCATCAAATATTGATGCTTATCTCTTAGATGACACATGTTGAAACTGAATGCAGATATATATATCAGTTGAGGAATTAATTCACTGTGACAGAAACGTTTAGACAACTGACAATTCAGTCCAGTTTGCAACTTCAAAACAGCACTGCTTGACTGTTGTTGACAATGGACAACACTAATTACCAATTTTTATCACTATCTTTTTGAAGCAGACATTCTTTGATCATCATCATCTAAGAGCACACAACACTTAGGAGTGGATGTTGTGTAGTTCCTACTGATGGCTACGGACCTTGCCATGATTTTAGTCACAGTGCTGGTTTTGTCAAGGCAGAGTCTATTTTCTTCACAGTAGTCAGTGTGGGGCTATGTTTTGGATTTGTGCTGAACATACTGTTGATAACACACAATCAAGTTTTAGTGATTGCTGAGCAAATAGCTTGGCGGAGTCAAGGCCTTTTCTGGTTCTCACAGCACCCCACCAGCAAATATGCTGGGACTGCAGAAGAACTTAGGAAGGGACACAGATGGGACAGTTGATCCCAATCATCCAAAAGAATATCCCTTTGGTATCACATGATGTCATGCTCAGCATAAAAAGATGGGGAAAGTAGACGGAAGATAGGGACATTTGGACTTATACATTTGTTCTCCCACATGACCATTATGCACTGATTTCCTGGAGAAGACTGAACAACTGGAAGGAGTGAATGAATTCCTTGTTTTGCTTTGCTTACATGAGTGTGGTTTTTGCTTTACCTATTCAACTTTCTTTATCTTAATCCACAAGTGTTCTCACATTTACCCTTCCCATTCTCTCCCTTATCCCAGGAGAGAATGAGTGGCTATGTGGGGCTGAGTTGATGTCTGGAGTTAAACCATGAGTCACCAAGTGCAAATTGCCCAGATGTGAGAGTTCTTTGATGAGGAAAAAAATCATTAAAAAAAAAAATATTAAGTGATCAAAGTCTTCCCATCATTCTCATAATGTTTTTTATGCTTCTTCACTAAAAGAAAGGATGGAATCTTATTTCTTCCTGACATAGATCAGCTTATTTTTGGGACTAATAACTGTTCGGAATTTGTCAGGCATCTTTTCTTGTTCTTCTCTTGTTTCCAGCTTGCAGGTTTTACTGTTTGCACATTTTCCAGTTCTCCTTTTGAGCAATTCTACCTTTTTTTTTTTTTTTTTTTTTTCTTCTTTGCCTTTATATGTTACTTAAATACTTAAGCTTAACTATGTTGCAAAATGTCAATGCATTGCTGGACATTCTAATTTGGTGTGCTTATATCAGGGTCCAGGGCAAGTAAACACTATTTATGCTTTGCTTAGTTTGTGATGTGTTCAGTTTCCTGAATGAATCAGGCCTCTTCTTTGGCTACTAACCTGAAGCAAATCTGCTTCCTTCTCCAAATATGACAGTGAACCATAAAATCTAAGAACAAAGTATTTCACTGTTATTATTTTAGAGATTAATGTATTTAGATGTGCAAATGTATCTACCCTTGAGAAAACAAACAAACAAACAGAAATAAATTCTCCTGAGAGCATAAATTCTGTTTCCACTCTTTCTAGTAGCTTAATTTGTCACACATGATACTCAGACAAATGAATTAAGACTACATACAACATCTACTTTCAAGTTAAAATCATGACATGACCATTTGTTTCTTTTCTCTAGGGAGATCAGTTCCTCTAGCAATTAATAACATTTTTTTTCCCAACAAAGGCATTTTTAACCACTATAGATAGTTTAAATGCCTTATCAGCTTGTCATTAATTTGCCTGCTGTCACTTGAGATGTGTCAGGTCACACTATTCAAGTTTAAGCATTCCAGTAGCATCAGTTAGTCAGGACACAATACTATATAACCTATACTGTCCCCTGCAGAGTATTCTGGCCGGAATTTGTACGGACAGTTCAAGCTATAGCAGAATCCTATTGTTTTGATACTGCTCTAGCCCCTGTGGTTCAATAATTTTAGCTGATAGCAGAAAACCAGCTTTTTCATCGCTCCTGTGGAGTTCTTCTCAATGGTCTGGCAAGAGAGAGTAGCATTTTCAATAGATTTCCTTGAAAATATTTGATGCTGACAACTCGCCTCTAGCTGTCAAATTGTAAAACTGCCTCCACCTAAGTGACTGACCAGCCAAATACATTTAGGTTTCTATTTATGAAAGGGCAGGCTTTAAAATAACAAATGTAGTTTTTCTCTGTCTAGACATAGCCACAGGAAGCATGAGATATGACAAAAAAGTTATTCAGCATGTGTCACTATTCCAACAGATGTACAGGTGCACTTGGCAAGAGCCTTTTAGTGAAAGTCACGGTGAAACCACACACAATTTCATTAGCACCTGCTCTTCTGGTGAACACCTGTGAACTTCTGGCATGTATCTGGAAGAAATGCTGAGGAACTTGGATAATCACCCTTAGCTCTGTGAGTACTCATGTCTTTTGAGAATTTCATCAGCTTTGTGCCAAGTGGTTTTGACATCCTCTGTGCTTTTAGAATAAGAAACATATTGCATTTCCAACAGATTTTATTTACACTTACATGTGTTAAATTAAGTAAGAGTAAAAAATGTGATTAGTAAAGTAAGCCATTAATTTAGAAAGAGGAAAAGTAAACGTTTCTGTAGATCTCGAGCCACCTACATTTTTAGTATGTTGGAAGTCTGCAGAGAGGGCTCGTATGATTCAGGTGAGGATCCAAGTTTTGGATCATGCTAACTTCCTTTAATAAGGTCTTTGGCATTAGTCTAATATTTTCTTGTCACAATAAAGCAGACAAGACTCCGTTTCTTCATGCAGGAAAAGCCAATCTTTTATTCACATTGTTCATATTTACAGGAAATGTCAGAAGGCACTGTGTTAAATCTAACTGGTCAGGAATACACTGACACAGTTTATTGGTCGGTAAATAGCTAGGGCGTGTGTCTGTCAAATCTCCCTATATTTGGTTAGTTTATGTATTTTCTTCACTGATTTTCATGTGACGAATTTCTTGTTTAGAACAGGTGCAAATGGTTTTCTTACCAGAATAGCTTGTTGTGTTAACTGCTTTCATTCTTATGATTTTTTTCATATGGGAAGTTAGCTAGCTGCACTTAGAAGAAGTCACAGTCCAACTGGTCATTTAGCAGAACAAGGCCTGATTTTATAAGGCCTTTCTTTTATAATAGCTCTTATTGTATGCAACATTTCCTGTTTCATCACTCTTATTTGGGGGAAAGAGGCAAAAACCTTTTCAAAACAGAAGTGTTTCATAGTATTTTGAAAAAAAAAAAAAATGTATCTGAATTCCTCACTGAACAAGGATTAGGAAAAAAACATAGTGAAATTTTTTACTGGAAATTCACATAAACTTATTGATGACCTTTAGAAGTATCTGATTTGTTCTTCTTCAGTAGATTGTCTCAGGGTGAGATTAACTGTCTTCAGGAAGATTTTCCCTTAAGAAGTAAGAAAATCAACATTCCTATCTTAAAGCAGAGATATTACTTTTAAATTCTTAAATTTGCATATTATTAATTACACCCTGAGGTTTTTTTCTAAGTACTTTTAATGCTATACACATTATTTCAGAGCTGTTCAAGATGAGGGAATTATGCCCAACAGGCTGCCCTCTCTAATTTTCTTGCATTTCAAAGGAGATACCTATAAAAAACCCAGCAAGTTTGTTTTAATCAATACATTGTGTCACTCTCTAGGTCCACTTCTTTTATGAAATCTTAGGGAAAAAAGTTACTTTGAGAAAAAATGGTGATACCCAGTAGAGATGTTTGGTAAAAACCTTTTATACAGTCTTAAATTGAGCCAAAGATTTGATTGCTCTACTTTGGGCATGGAAAGTAATACAACAAATTTTTCATTCTGAGCATATTTATCTGAGTTAAGTTAATAACGATTCAAAGCAATGGAAAATAAAAGAAAATACAAGGTTTTAAGGACAGGATTTGAAGAACATATTGGATATTAGTTAAAGCAAAAACATTCAGTTTTCAGTTTTCAGAAAAACCCAATAATATAAGAAAAAAATCCCCACAAACTAACAGCAATTGCAAATTACAACAATTACAAAAATAAAACCCAAAAAACCTTGTTCTAAATCCATTATTTTGATGGTGTTGCTTTCCCAATATAAAATTGCTTTCTGATTAATATTTTTCCTAACCAGCTCTAAAAATGACTCCCCAGTTTAGTTAAAACAGTTTGGTATTTATTTTTTATTACTAGAAAAACTATACAGTGGAGTGGATGTTTGAAATAATATGGGGTTTTTGAAGAAAAACTAGGTGCGCAATTGCCAATTTTAACATGTTTTAAATATTAAAATAATTTAAAAGTTTTACAGAATCACAGAATGACTAGGTTGCAAGAGACCTTCAAGATCATTGAGTCCAACCCATGCCCTAAAACCTCAACTAAACCATGGCACTGAGTGCCACATCCAGTCTTTTTTTAAACACCACCTTCCTGTGCAGACAATTCCAGTACTTTATCATTTTTCCTATAAAAAACCTTTTCCTGATATCCAACCTATATTTCCCTTGGTGCAGCTTAAGACTGTGACCTCTCATTCTGTCAGTTGCTGTCTGGAGAAAGAGACCAACCCCACCTAACTACAGCCACCTTTCAGGAGTTGTAGAGAGTGATAAGGTCACCTCTGAGTCTCCTTTTCTCCAGGCTAAACAATCCCAGCTCCCTCAGCCATTCCTCACAGGGCTTGTGTTCCAAGCCCCTCACCAGCCTCATTGCTCTCCTCTGAATGCCCTTAAGCATCTCAATGTCCTTCCCAAACTGAGGGGCCAGAACTGGACACAGCACTCAAGGTGCAGCCTCAAGGGGAAGAATGACCTCCCTGGTCCTGCTGGCCACACCATTCCAGATACAGGCCAGGATGCCGTTGGCCTTCTTGGCCACCAGGGCACACTGCTGGCTCATGTTCAGCCAGCTGTCAGCCAGTACTTCCAGGTCCTTTTCTGCCTGGGCACTGTCCAGCCACACCATCCCCAGCCTATAATGCTGCAGGGGGTTATTATGGCCAAAATGCAGGACTCGGCACTTGGACTTATTAAACTTCATCCCATTGGACCCTGCCACCCAGCCAGACTGTCTAGGTTTCTCTGCAGAGCCCTCCTACCTTCCAACAAATCGACACACTCTCACAGCTTTGTGTCATCCACAAATTTACTAATGAAAGACTCAATAATGCTTCAAGTAGTTGAAGTCTACTTTCTCTTTTTCCCCTCTATTTTTATTTTTCCATTCAGTTCCTCAGTTTCTCTAAATCTATCACTTGTGTTTGTTCTTAACTTTTTATATTGATAGAAATATATATATGTATGTAATTTATTATTGCGGCCTGGAGTCCCGGGGGTCCGTCCGGCCCCCCAGGGAGCAGCTGCCATAGGTGTCCCGGATAGCACTGTGCTGATGAGGCGCAGCCTGTCTGGGCCCTCCAGCTAGCTCCTAGCTGGAGGCAACTTTAGCGAGCACTTGTGGAGTGATTTCAGCTCTGTGCTCGCAAAGTGCCTCAGCAGACACAGGGATGGAGAGAGGTGAAGGCTGTGTGGAGTTCTGCGGAGTTCATCTGTGGAGATGTCTTTATTGGCAACTTCTGCAAAGGGCTCCAGTGACAGCTCTTCCACTGAACTGGGCAGAGGTGAGTGGGCTGCTAGGGAATTGGAAATCCTCCAATAGCTGGGGTCAAGGAGAATACGACCTATAGCCTTACAGAGAGATAACAGGGGTCTGATGGCAGAAGAGGGGCAGCTCTGATCCCCTCATCATGACTCTGCATTTCTTATCTTAGGCTAGTGACCACCATGGAGGCCTTGCAGGGCCTCTGACTTCTACAATTTATCTCACCTTTGCAACCTGTTTGTGTCAGATATTCAATTTCTCATTGTATTCCCTATTAAATTTTCCCAATTTCCTTCCTTGTATATCTTCCTAGTCTGTGAAAATATTCCACATGCTTAAATCAAGCTTTTGAACCAGGGCACTTTGCTAAAAATTCTGTTTATTACTGGAGCAATTCATGTACTGACATTAACAAATGGAAATTATCTGCTCTTCAATGTGTTCTTATTCTCTGTATCTGAATATTGTTCTTCCCTGCTGATTCTTTGATGCATATTTCTCTTCTTTTACTCCATACTTTTCTCTACTATCTCCCTTGCTTTTACCCAGTTGTGTTTATATTCTCTGTTACCTTACACTTCTTGTATCTTATAATATTCCTGTTTTATCTTAAATCTTTTATTTTCATTATTCTAATGAGCTTGTTTTTTCAAAGACGCAGTAGACTTTGCTATTTTGGTCTTAGCTTCCAAACAAGCAAATTTGGTGAATGAAGCCAAAACTCTCCCTTCTCCTTTGTGATAAAACTTTGTCTTTCCACTAGCTACTGAGTCTGGAGTGTAAGTGGAAGATTTTTTGTGCTCTATTATTTAGAAGAAGAAAGGCAATTTAGAAAGAAAGCAAATACTATAGATAAGTTCTTAAAGCACTCTTATTAAATAAATGAGTTGCTATAAGACTGAATATAGGAGATAGAAATAGAGGTGAATTATCCACTGCACTAAACAGTGATTTTCAGTCATTCTCTAATATGCCATAACATATGCTGTATTTTTAATGCTAGTGACATGAACATGAAACTTAAAAGTAATTGCTTTTTCTAGGCTTTTTGTTGTTATATTTTATTATTCATTTGTTTTATTAAATGAAAGTCAATAACATAATAATATCCCTTAATATGTCATAATATCCATAATATCCCTTTGTTATGTTATGCAAACAGATGACTAGAGCCTGGATGAAAATTTTAGCTAAGAGAACAGACCATGAGAAACTTCTAGACATAACATTACAAACATCTGGATATTGCAAGAAATTGGAAGATAATGGTGTGGGAGGTGAACAGATAACAATGTACAAGACCTGGGAGACTATGTAAGACATGGCTGAGCTTTGTGGAGAGCACTGGAGGTCTTTTGGGGAATAGAATCTGACAGATTCTTTACAGAGGGTGATAGCAATTGTACTATATTTTCTGCTCACATGCATGTTCTGGCTAATATTTTCATTATCAGTCATGACAGAGGCAGGGGTAGTTGGAACTACAGGATCTTTAATGTCCCTTCCAACCCAAGACATTCCATGATTTTATTATAAGCAGATGCAGGAGTTAGGATAAGGAGTCTACTGAAATTAGTCTTAATGTAAAAGAAGATAAATTGACTTGCATAAGATCTGGAAAATGACGAAGGGAGATGGGACAGAAACCTGACAAAATTCCCTTCTCCGAGCCACAGGCTGCAACAGTGTTTCATCAGGCTGGACAGAGATACAAAAGTGACCTTAGGATTTTCAGTGATAAATGTATCTTAAAAGAGGAAAAAAAAAGCTTTCTCTTCTACATGGGAAATAGTTCCTCATTGCTTTGTTAGTTGGCACCATTTCAATTGACGAAAAGGCACTTTTGGCAGCCTATATGCAGATTATGTTTTCATCCTTCTGGCTGAAATGAAATTAATGATGAGAAGAGAAATCAGAATCAGCAGTGGTAAAGCTCAAGAAATGTTGAAACAAAAAAATCAGCAGCATTTCTTATCCATCAGGGCAAGAGTCAGCCTTACATCAGGATAAGACTAAATCTGAAATGACTGAAAAAGGCCACTAATGAAACAGAAATTAGTAAATGCAAAAAGCCATCATGTTCCTTCAGTGCTTCCTTGATGGTTCTTGAAACTTTAACATGCTTTAAGATGAATATTCTCACACCATTAATAGTATGCTTAAATGTACAGATTTCTTCACATAGAAATCAGCAGAAGCCAAACATAGAATTGTAGAATCACAGCATCCTAGAATCTTTTTTTTTGGGAAGGGACCTTCAGAGATCATCCAGTCCCATCCCCAGTTATGAGCATGGATATCTTAAGTGTTTAATTTCAAATATATAAAGTTCATCAAGACACAATGTGGCAGCTACCTGCCACAACCTCAAGTAGTCGAGAAGTGCTGGCTATCACTGCCTGTGTAAGGCTGGGTGGCCACCACGTGTGTGGGCACTCCAGGGTAATGGCGTCTGCCTCCCTGGTAATGCTGAGCACTGCGACGTGGGTAATGCAGCTTTGGCAGCTTCACACGCTGAGAGGAGACGAAGGGATGAGAGAAGAACACTTTGCTTGCTAGCCCTAAGAACTTTTATTCCCCCATGCATGGTTGGAACAAAATGCTCTCTGAGCAATGCAATGCAAATGCTGGAGAACAAAGAACGACAACAGGTTAAGTAAGGGGTGGGCAGACAGGGGTGGAAACCTGGCTCGCCCAATGGGAACAAACTATAGAGGAGTGACATGGATTCTAACAACCAACGGTAACATAACAGAGGTGGGTACAGAGTCCTGGATGAATAGAAGGGCTAAGGTGGGGTGATTGATACAGAACTTTCATGAAGAAGCTGGGGGTGGTTACAAGATTGACACCCCAACAGGGAGTGACAACCCCGGACTGACAGAACCAAATAAGGGGAAAACTGGGAGAGATGAGAAGATTGACAGGTAACTGTGGATCTGAGTGGCGGGAACTTTTGTGGTAAACAACTTGGAGCAAACCACTGTGAGGGGAAAAATAGGGGAGTACAAGGAACAAACATGGCTAACATTAATAAAACCCCTGACTAAATCAACCCAACCTACAACAACACAATATCCTTCATGAATTCTGTCAAACTAACAAAGTGACCAGAGAAAAGAAAGAAGAAAAGCATATCAGTATAGCAGGAAAGATAAGCATTTGATCAGGCATGAGAGAATATCCCAGATTTTTATTTCTACTTAGAAGAGAGAATTGAGACAGATCACATCAACCTATCTCAGTAAGTAAAATAGATTTTGCTTTAGCAAAATAAAAAAAAAAAAAAAGAAAAAGAGAGTGAAAAAGTATCCAACAAAACCCAAAGAACGCAACCAACCAATCGACCCAAAAAAACCCAAAAAAAAACCCAAAACCAAAAAACCCAAAACAAAACCAAAACTAACCACTTCTAGAGAAACTTTGAGGAGCAAACAAAATACACTGGCCTATTTGTGAATGAAACAATCATTCCAATGTGGTCTCAAGAGCAGTCAGTACAAGCTTTGGTATCAAAATACATATGCTCATTGACATTTATGACTTCAAGAACACCACAGTTGGAAGCTGTGAAAGTTTTGTGAAAACCAAAAATCTATTTGAAAAAAAAGAACAAATGAAGCACGAAGATAATTCAAGAATAAAAATATTATGTATTTAGGTGAAAACTATTTTCTTTACATTTAAATAACATGGCATTAAGAATTTAAATCTCAAGTATGAACACAGCAAGACCTTATACTATAGATCTGGGAAGTTTTAATGAAATTTGATATGCTGGCTTCAAAAGGAAAACAAATCAGGGAATGAACATTGTTGGATAAGAATTTGAAGGCATTAAAGAACAAAAAAAAAAAAAAAAAAAGCAAATAAGAGATTTTCTTGCTTAAAGTGGAGACTCCCATGTCCTCCAGCACCACTCCATCTGCAAGATATTCAGAGGATTCTATACAATGTTAAGCTCTTTTTTTTTTCACAGGCTTTGATAGCATTGTATACATGCTCTGATTTAGGAAATGGTATTTAATTCTAAACTTTTGTTCTGGAAGGAACACCACAAAAGTAAAAATTTTCTTTGAGGTTGTCCCTGCAACATTTCATTGGCTGACCTCTTAGCAATTCACTGTATTTTAACAAGTGACAGAAAAGTGTTTCAGGCAATCTTTGTCCTGATATATGTACCAGATGCCTGGACAAGAATAGGCAAGCCTGAAGGATCATTGTTTTGATGCTTGGTATTTGACAATATTCTAAAATATTAGTGATTTGAAGCTTATCCTACTATTTAATACCACCAAGGGCATGAAGAAAATATAAATTGAGATGATTGATACAGTGCAGTGGCTGAAGACTGTTCAAATTCTGTAGCTGTATCAAAGAATGATGATTAAGTCCTGGCCATGACAGATTTTTAATCAAATATGGATTTTAATAGAACTTTAAGTATATACATAGGAGAGAAAAGTCATCTTTTTTTTTTTTTTTTTTTGCTTCTTAAATGTGACCAAGTGTCATTAAGATAGTTACCTAATAGAGAATATTGATTTGAGGAAAGAAATCAGTGTGCTGAAATTGGAAGCTTGAAGGCAAAATGCTGTTTGCCTTGAGGAAAGTGGTGAGACACTTTAACAGATAATCCCAAATATGCAGGCCAGGTCTTGTCCTTTGGACACAGGAAAATAACTTTTTAAGGTTTTATTGGTCTGAGTACATTCACTCTTTGTACACTTTTTGTTTCCCTTGTCTGTGGATATATTTAACATTATTACTTATGATTTATTTATGCCCATGGTTTCTGAAAAATATAATAGTAAGGGCTTATATTCTGTTGATTTCTTTTATGATTTTAGGTATTTAATCTGTGGGGAAAGTGCCTCAAAAACATCTGACCATGAAACACCCATATTTAGGTACAACACAAAGAAAATACAATATAGAAACATAAAGTTCAATGTTTTAATAAAAGGCTATCTTTTCATAAAAACATTGGTTTTTACTTTATATAGACTTGTATTTTGACAGAGGTATTAGATGGGAGATTTAAGTTTATAGTTCTGAAGATGCTAATCATGAAAAAAATAAGACTAGGATATTTATTGCCACTGAAGTGAAGAAAAATCTCTTTCAAGATAAAGAATCTTCCTCCAGTTTCCTCCAATCAAGAAAGAGGGATGTAGGATCCAATAATCTAAATGATCCACTGACAGCTTGACCAACTAGGAGATTCTGAGCACAATGTGTAGGTCAGGTCAATGAATTCAACATTACATGGACGACTGGACTCACAATAAATCTGATGATTAGTCAATTGCACCTACAGATTAAAAATTATTTGTAGAGCTTGCTTTGAATGTGCAGATCAGCATACACTGGCTGGTGGTTTTCAGATGGAGTCTGAGCCAGAACGGTCCATGCTTTAAGCTGAAAATAAAGAGGTTTCTTTCACCCTCAGTTCTGCAGGAAAAAAAATCACAAATTTCTATAATTCATTTTGTAAAAAAATAGTTAAATATTTTAGTATTCCAAAGGTCCTTAAAGCAAGTACTATTAATGGAGGGGGGGATTAATATTTCCTAGTTAAGACAAAGTGTTATATTGTGATTCACATAAACTTCACTTATTTCTTGAATACTTACAATACTAAGTCTTATATGGGATTTAGATTGGAAAATATTGCAACAATGCAATAATTTTCTGGTTATCTTTAAACTTGGATTACATAATGCACAGATGATGAATAATAATAATAATAATAATAATAACATCAATACTAATAATTATTATAATAAAATAATGAAAAGCAATATATTAAGCAAGAGTACTAATGTAGGTTTCTACATTCTGATTTACTTAGGAGGTCATTGTGCAGGATCTTTTTTTAATCAATGGGCTCAAGTAATTTAATATTGATAGCCATCTTAATATTGATGGCTATTTTTGCTAGTCTGGGGTTTCTGCAGCATTAACACAAGTCTGGGAGACATTACAAAGGACCTATGGGAGAGTTGCATTCTAGGGTGGCAGATGGAGGACAGAAGAACACTTAAGTTCATAAAATGACACGAGACATCTTTGCAAGCAATCTCTTTCTAGCAGTCAAGAGATTCAAGAGACCTTAGATATTTGGTCAACTGAAAAAATGTAGTTGTCTATATCCATAGTGTTTCTTAAAGGATATATTCTTTCTGGTATCTTCATCTGTAGTTGAAGGTAAAAAATAGATCTTGTTACTGTATTAGTATTAATAACTTCTAATTATTAAATTTGGCTTTCTGAAAAGATAGGGGTTTCTTGCTGCATATGTATTATCTTGTTATAAGGAAGCACAGAGATAAGAAAAATAATCAAATTTATTTTAAAATTTTCATTATAGAAGGTAATTTAAAAGCACTCTAAATTTTCTTGATGTTTAAAATTTCCTAGTTTCTCTCACTCTCATAATGTCTGTTTAGTTTTCCAGTCTTTAAAACGTCCATTAACATTTCTTGCTTTTCTGCTATACTGCATATATGTCAAATTTCAAATTATTTTTCCTCATTGTCTGTGATTTATTCAGGTATTAATCTTCCTCAGAATAAACCAGATCTATGCAGAGCTTTAATTGCTCACAGTAAAGCATGGTTTCTGATCCTGTAATAATTTTATTGTCTTGTCAGGGGGTTTTATTTGTTTGTTTTTATACCTTGATATTCTTTAAATGGTTCCCTTAAAAATCTGAAAGAATTCTTTTGGAGCATTTAAATCAGAATTGGATAGACCACAGTCACAAGAGCACTGGTTGTTGAAATAATACAACATTTTTATTTAGTATCTGTGTGATATTATCCTATTTCCTAGCTGGTTCTAGATGGTCCCTGTAAAATACTTGGATTGGTGATTTTAATTTTTTTTTCTCTAGGTATTTCAATTCTGCTTTTGGTTTCTGTGGAAATTCCACTGGTAAAGTCTGTGCTTACAGAAAAGTTAATATTACATCATTCACAATCTCTAACAGAAGATCTAAATTAGGATCTCTGTCATCATCTGTCTTAAAGCAATCATTTTCATTCTGCTCTGTGAATGAGACTGTTAGAAAATTTACTCCTTTCCTCCATAGATTCACTCAACATAATAGCAATCAAATATGTGCCTAAATCTGTTTAAATGTCATCTCACAATGGCGTGGAATAATTTCCTTATTAAGGTAGATAAACACTTAGTATGTGTTCCATAATATATTGATTTTTTTTTCCCAGTGGAATGGTTTATCTTTCCATACCAATCAGCTCTGACCTACTTGTCATGAAGAAAGCATCTTCATAGATGGTTACCACAGTAAAATAACAGATATTAACATGTAAGATCAATGTTAAACTTCAATCTGACATCTTAGGAAACTACAGCAAGGACTGGTGAAGCCTAAAGAATGCATGCTCAATTACTTTTAAATTTATTTCCCTCTGACTACCCCTAGATCATATTAATGTTACTCTCTCCGACTTTCACATTTTGAAAGTCGAGTCAAATATTCAAATATTTATTCCAGCAGTTAATCTAGAGACCCTTGCAGATGAATTCTCATCCTTGATGCCCTCAATTGCATCTAGATCTCTTAATGAGAGAGATGTCAGGGATAATACTTAAGCAATACAGTGTCTGACATTTTAAGACGTATAAGTGTTAGCACTTTTTCAAAGTTTGCTTTACAGAGGAGGATATCCTTTAGTTAAAAAGAAAGCAGAAATAACATATAAAAAGTTACTTTGGAGTTTTTCTTGTGTTTTGGTGTGTTTTACATATATGTCTCGATCAAGCTATCAGTGTATCAAATTCCTAATAATGTATGTGTTTAGCAGCAACTGCAAAGAATACTCAGTAGGCAGTGCACAGAGCTTCAGAAAGCAGAACTACAAAAAACATGAAGCCAAATCTATAAATAGTACTATAAAAGATGAAGATCTGACCTTACATGCCTGAGAGATAGATTAATTAAGAGAATAATATTTACTTTGATTATCAAGTCAAGTTATTTTGGACAAAGAAGAAAGGCTAGGGTTTGTGAATATGTTTTGCCTATATTTAGGCATACTTGTATGGTGTTCACATATTATGTGATCATAGAATCATAGAATTATTTGGGAAGGGACCTTAAAGATCATGTAGTTCCAAGCCCCCTTCCCTAGGAAGCTATGCCACCCATTAGACCAGGTTGCTCAAAGCCCTGTCTAACCTGACCTTGAACACTTAAAGGCCTGGAAAACCCGTTCCAGTGTCTCATCACCATAATGGTAAAATATTTCTTTTCGATAACTAATCTAAACCTGCCCTCTTCCAGTTTAAAGATATTCCCCCCTGTGCTGTCTCTGCATGCCCTTGTAAAAAGTCCATCTCCAGCTTTTCTGTAGGGCCTCTTTAGGGATTAGAAAGCTGCTAAAAGGTCTCCACAGAGCCCTGTCTTCGGCAGGGTGAATAGCCCCTGTTCCCTATGCCTTCCTTCATAGAAGAGGCTCTCCATCCCTTTGATCATCTTCATGACCCTCCTCTGGACTGGCTTGGAAAAGTCCATGTCCTTTTTATGTTTGGAGCTTGAGAGCTGGCTGCAACACTCCATGCAGGAGATCATGATAAACCCTCTGAGATCCCTCTCCAGGGTCTGGGCATCTCTTGCTGGCCCTGCTATCAAACTGGTAGGAGTGGGATAGATTGAGGTTCACATTCCATGACAACTTTAATTTAAATTCCTCTTCACCAACTTATCAAGCAAGCCTATGATTGAATAGACTGACAGGTGTACTCCCTCAGTCCCCAGCAGAACAGCTCTTTCAAAGTCAGTCCCATGATCTAAGTAGATGAATCCCTGGCTGTAGCATCAGCCCTGTAACCATTTGATGATTTCAGATTTCATTGACCCTTTGAAACCCCTTTTCTCTCACTGGAAGGGCTAAAAAAAAAGCTACCTGTACTCTGGAACCCCTTCCCACCCCTCCCAGAACTTTGTAATCCTTCTTGATACTCCTCAGCCAGCTCCTGGCTGTATCACAGCAGCAGATCACAGTCAGTGAACAATACAAAGCTTAACAGTCTTTTGTTGACATCCCCAATACAAAACTCTGGTAAGCAGAACACTTCCCCAGAAAGCACATCAGCTCAGCAATTGCCCCCATACCTCTCAGAAGCAAATCACCTACTATTACTACTGTTTGCCTTTTCTTAGTTTTCCCTGTTGTTATATGAGGAGCAGAGGGGGCCACCTTCCTCAGCTCCAGTGCCACTCCTGATGTGAGAGGTCTTTTCTCATCAGTCTGCAGAGCAGAGAAGCAGTTTTACAAGGGCATCTCAGGCCTTGGGGGAATTCTATTTCTCTTTCAGGTACTTTCCATTGCAAGCTCCCACTCTTCTAGATTTTTGCCCTTCCCCCTTCTATGTGCGCCGGTGGCATAGGTTTGGGTTGTTTGGCTGTGGGCTGTGGGTTCACTGCAGACTGTACTTGGAACCAGCTATCTAAGCCCTTTCAGCCTCTCTTATGCTACACAGCCCTTTCACCACCTCCTGCAGTTCAGCCACCTGCTGCAGGAGATCCCCACCCTGGGCACACCTTTTGCAGGCAGGTCTGCTGCCTGTCCCTGATACACAAGAAAGATCTAGTGCCATGCCATACTCTGACTGACACACCATGGCCACATTGTTCTCCTCTGACCCTCTGCCCTATTCACTGTACTCGTGGTCACAGTGCTCCCTGGGGCTGCCCTTTGTGGGAGTGACAGGGAGCTGTCATTACTCCTCTCCCTCCGCATGCCTTGTCAGCTGTTCTCATGTTACTGGTGGGTCTCAGTGTTCCACTTGGTTTTCCCCATCTCAGGAAAAATACTCCCAAAAGCACATGGAAGGTTCCCAGTATGAAAGAAGGTAGGTAAGGTCACACTAATGTTATATTAAAGACCTTTGAGTAATACCATGTGCCATAAAAAAAAAAAAAAAAAAAAAAAAAAAAAAAAAAAAAAATCTATTTCTAAGAAGTTTGAAGAAAAAAAAAAATCCTGGAAATTTCAGTATAAATTTCAGAATAAATTTCAATACTCAAAAATGCTTCATTGACTTCATTAGAATACCCTTTGAAATTATACCCTTTATAGCTTGATACTGAAGTGTAGTAAGAAGTGATTATTAGAGCACTTGGCTCATAAGGAGGAATGAACACAGATATTACTAAAGTAATACCTGCTGTAGGATGTTGCATCCGGGGTTTGGGTTTAGATTAGGGGTTCTAATCTATGTTAGCTAGCCGAGTCCTGTGTACCCCCGTGCACCCCCTGTGTTTCCCCCACCCCACGGTGGCTCGCTCCAGGCTGCCTGCCATTGGAGCATCCCCCTGTCACTCCTGTGACCACTCCCCCATCCTGTCCTGGGAGTTCTGTGTCTGTCAACCCGATCCCGCAACCCCATTCTCCTCAGAGCCCCATGTCCGCCCCTGCCGTGTTCCGGTTGGTCATCATCTCCATGTCATCATCGCAGTACCTGCACCGATTGGGCAGGAGGGCATCTGCCCTCCCTGTCACACCCCCTATATCATCCCGCTCCCCCCTGGTCCCGGTGCCATTTCCCCCATGTGGGCGCTGGAAGCGCGGGTCACGGCCCCCCCCTCCGCAGCTCTCCGTCACCATTAAAATCTTCCCGCCTCCCCTCGTGGGTGATTTGGTCATTCCTTCCCTCTTTGCCTCGGACCCTCGCGTGCGCGACAGAACCTGGCAAGCCCCGACCGACATGCCGCCACAGCGGCATGCAGGAGAGAAGCAGCGAGCCCAAGCTCCGGAGGGAGGCGGTGCCAAAAGGCGCCGGAGCTGCCCAGAGCTGGGAGAAACAACGCACCACCACTGTAAGAGATCACACTGACATTTTTATTAGAATTATTTTCACTTTTCATAGGATTATATGAATTTTTCAAGATTATGTGAGATGCTGAAAATCACTGACTACTAATGTATCCTAATGAATACTTTCTCCATTCAGTTTCCATTGTAGAAATACAAGGTATTTAAAACCTTATAAAGGCATTGTGTGGCTTTTTTCCTTTGACTTTGTTTCTACGACTAAAGTGCATCACTAGGTGAGCACCATAACAGTAAGGGGAGTAAAAGTAAATTAATCACCAGTCATTATTCAGAGAAAGTTCCCATTTATTTCAAAGTTTTGAGGGGACTGGTAGGTGGTTGATCTATGAATGTCCTGCCTGCTGAGCACCTGCTGAGAAAAGGTCAGTGTCATTCATTGTGTCATTTTTTCTTTTCTGCTGTTTTCGCTCCTTTTCTGTTAGTCAGCAATTCTGTACTATGATAATTATTTTCTTGCTCTAGACTGTTTGCTGGACTTTGGCCCTAAATTGTATGGCTTGTGCGGCATGAATAAGCATTAGATCACAAATTTCAGTAGAACAAATATGAACAAGTTCCAGTAAGTCCCAGGATTAAACATAGAGGATAGGGTTGATGTTTAATCAGTAGCCCCCGTACCACCCGACTGATATTAACAATTTGTTTTGGTGGTAAAGCAAGCAGAAATTAAGACAAGTTTCTATGTTTAGATGAGGTCTAGTGACCAGTGATCTTTGCAAGCAATAGCACCACCGTATCCGATAAGCCAGAGTGCTACAATACATTCAGAAATAACAAGACATTTCAAATTCTTGTACATTTATTTGATCATAATAAGAAATAAGTTCTTGATCTGCTGGCACCATAAAATTTAATAAAGAACTGAGTATGGTTAATAGATTCAGGAAAATAAACTAAGAAAAATTTGGCATAATACAGTGTTAAAGAAAGAAACATTTTTAGATGAACACCTAGGGGAACATAGTGTGGTCAGAGTCCTTTTTATTGTGTTTCATGTTGAAAAACAGAAGCCCAAATTTCTTCTCACTACTGTAGCATACATCAAAATCAGCTTTAGTCCACAGCCCGTGGTTCAAAATCCGCGTTTTACTTTTCCCCATTTATTTTTACCAGGAAATGTAGTTGCTTCACACAGTTTATGGCAAGGGCTAATAATTTAAAAAAATTCTGAGATTTTAATAGTTAGGGAAATAATTTGTCATTAACACTTTTTCCTGTTTAAGCTATCCTTTTGGGGCTCATTGTAATTTCCACACTAAACTAAAGAAAGTTTGGGTTTTTTTGCTTGAATTTCAACTAGATAAGTGGTACTGACCATTCTTTTACACAACAGCCTAGTGACTGAAAATTCATATAGGAAATACATATAATACAATACATAAATATAATACAAATAGGTTTTATAACATATATATTTCTGTTTACATGTATATACTATTTAAATAGCATTTTAGTAAAAAACCCAACACTTTCTTTTCATGAGCAGTAGGTGCAAAGTAAGGACTCTGGTCATATATTAGAAGATCTAAATTTGAATTATTATGTGAAAGCATATTCATTAAAAATGAAGTGTTAAATGTGGATTCAGAGTGCATCAGGAACTCACATAAAGCTCTCAAGCATATAACTAACAAGAGACAACTGAAATGAAATACATTAATAATCAAATATTTTGTTGCATAAAAGGTGAGCAGAATGAAAATTAGAATCTGTGAAATTTTTGAAAGTGAAAGCAAAGATTGTTGTTGAAATAGAGAAGGTGATGACCTGATAATTTGAGACTATACAAACATCATACAATTACACTGGTCAGATTTTCAGGCCATAGCAGTTTTAATATCTTCAAAATGTTTTACTGTTTTATACAGACTTTAAGGGTCACTGCCTACAACCTTGGTTTTCAACTTGTAGTCTTAATATGCCATATCTGTTACTGTGGTCTTAACTTACTTTAGTTTAAAAAAAGATTATTAGAAGTTATGGAGTCACCTTTGAAAAGTAATTTCTTTTTACAGAGAATAGAGCTTCAGACCCTTCACAAGTATTGTTTCAAATATATCCAATCATATCCACCAGACAGAATAGTTTCCTGAGCTGCTCAGTTTTTAACCCAGTCCATTCGAATAGTTTTTCAGACTTAAACCTCATTCTTACCTAATCCTTATCTAAGGGGAAAAGTCTGTTTCAGGCATTTTCTTCTGAAGGAGCACAGTGAAGACAGGCAAACAGCAATATGTTAATGACAGGGAGTAACAAGCAAGAATCTACTAATGGCAGCACACTCACAAAAACTATCTCATTTTTCTTGACTACTCTGCAGAATCAAAACTGACAGTAAGACATTTCTCATTCAGATACTGTCCACATTTCTAATAAATCTAATTTTCAATTAATACAGAAATCACTTTGTCTTCAATAATAATTTTAGGTCTGTACCATGATTTTGAACATATTATATTTTCAGGTAGAAGGTAAGACACAGATGGATATGAGGGTAGGGGAGAGCACAGGTAATAGGAAACTTTGGTCCTTTCTAAGGAAAAACAATAAATTATGAGAAACAGTGACGTTTCCCAAGATTTTGCTACTTTTTAAAATAATATAAAATTGTCTTTCATATTCCAAGCATGTTTACATGAAGATTTATAAATCTTTCACTAGATATGAGAGTAAACTACTTAAAGATGCAAACATTGTTTGCAAGAACTATTGTAACCATGTACTGTTGTTCTGCTATTTTTTAAAATAGCATTTAGAATAGGAAATGCTTAGGAAAATTTGCTTTAATGGCTGGAAAATGTGAATTACTGGTTTCAACTTATTTCAGAAGATGATGTTTTTTTCTAGGTTATTGACCTAGACAACTGTTCTGACTGTTATAATTTAGAGATTTATTTAAATGACAAAAAATAAGCATTTGCATTTGTAAAATGCACAGCTATAATACAACTATTTTTGTTCAAAATATATAGAAGTTATTAACATTTGTGGGAATTTTTAGTATGCACTAAATTTAATGAAAACATGAGTATTAACAAGAAAAAATAAACATTATGGGTTGTCAGTAAGCATTTTTTCAATTAAAACTGATAAATGAAGTATAAAAGTATCTAATGACAATGAAGATGATAATACTACTAACAAGAAAGACAATACTTCATAGTGAACAAAGAAGTCTCTTATGTGTTTTCCTAGACAACTGCAGTCCAAATAAATGTAGGAGAAGTAACTAACATGCACATCTTCAGGAAGAAACATTGAATGCTTTCCTTCTGCATATGTAGAAGATAAGTTAGAACTGTGATTATATTATTTATATTTGAATATTAAATCAAATGAAATATTAAAATGAATGAAAACAAAAGAATGTGAGTACATACAAAAATAGGACAAGAGAATTTAAAGATAAGATAGTGTTTTTCCAAATTTTAAGGGTATTCAATTTAATTGGGAAGATGTGCCTTATTCTTGATTAGTATGTGTGAAGAGAAGTTTAATTCATTTGCCCACATTTAGCATGATTTAGCAAGGCTCAGACATGGATTTGGCAGGCACTATACAATACCAATGGAGGACCCTCTCAACTCTGAAATTGGAAAAAAGACAGACTCCATCAAAGGGAGTCCTGTAATTTCACATGCCTATGCATGAGAAATTTATACAAAGCTCACAGGTTGAAGTTTCACTTTTGATTGAAAAAAATATAAATTTTGGGCCTATTTGAATGTGGGTGACTCTATATAGAGTATGTATGATCTCCTTTATCACCTCTGGAGATCTGTTCAGTTGCTTGTCTAGCTTCTTCAAAAGTATGGATCTCCCAAAAGTCCCATAGTAATTCCACCAGTCCTTTGTGCAAGTTTCAAATGCCACAGATAACACTAGGTGCATACATTTAGGCAAACCTAATGAGCTTTTGGTCTACACTGACAATAGAATTTGGAGAATTAATCATCTCTCTGAGAGTAGGATGCAGTCCCTTACTTCATTGTAGGGTCTAATACTCTCCAAGCTACAGGCAGCCCTTTCCGACGTCCACCAGAGCGGCAATGCATGACATAAATCCTGGCAGGCAACTGCTTCTTTCTGGAGACAAAGCTGGAATGTAAGTCTGACACATTAAATACTGAAGACTTATGTTTATTATGACTGGTCTGACCTCCAAATGTGAAATATATTTAATCAAGAATGATGCCATGTGTTGACCATTTATTGACAATAAGAGTGGATTTCAGATGTCTAAATGCAGATGTTTCATAGCCTTTTAGAAACTTCAGGATATGCTCCCTGGTTGCTATCTGCCTTTTCAGATAAGCACAGATTTACCAGTCCTTTCTGAATATCACTAATATGTCAAGTAATTTGAAAATAACATTTATTCTCTGTGGTGATGTGTTATTTTTCCTGGTCCCAGGCAGCTCTGGAGTGCCCAGCTCAGGCGCTGCTTCTTGGCGGGACCGGTGCTTGCTGCGAGTCCTAGGTGCTTCTGCTGCTGCGCACCAGGGCAGGCTGGCCGCGTTCTGCCGTCGGCACGAGGGACAAGACAAAGAGGCAAAGGAATTGTCCACTTCATCTGTGTGGACAGCTGGAAAGCTTTAATGGTTGCAGGGAGTTTGTGGTGGAGAAGCTGCGACTTGCCCCCAAAGCTGTGTGGATGAAAATGGCCCCGAACAAAGGAAGGCATGGGGTGTTATAGGGGGTGGGCCGAGGGAGGCGGAAACCCCCCTCACCCAATGGGGGCAGGCTATGGGGGAGTGACATGGATCGGGGTAACCAACGGGGACGCGACATGGGTGGACTGGGCTCCGGGGTGAATGGGGTTGCGGGAGCGGGGTGACAGGTACAGAATTCTCAGGAGTGGATAGGGGGGTGGTTACAGGACTGGCATGGTGAGCTCCAATGGTAAGTAACCCAGTGCAGACCACTGTGGGCGGGGGGGGGGGAACTCGGGGGGTGCATGGGGGTACACAGAACTGGCTAACTAACACATATCAGAACCCCTAATCTGAACCCAAACCCAGGATGCAATAATTCTCCACATATGATAGTCAGCTGATGGGAATGAGAGGTTACCAGGCAGAGGCCACACAATAATTCTTGCTGCCTCAGCCAACTGGGAGTTCTACTGACATGTCAGAATTCTGTTCCACCACTGTGCAATACCCAATAGCCTTTATAAGCAAAACTCTCAATACATTCCTTTACATATGAAGTGGCAGCCCCTAAGGGTTTATGATGGCAGCAACCTTTGACTACGGACTCAATTCCGCTTCTCCCAAAAGTTTAAATTTGTAATTTGAAAACCTCCATGGCAGAGGATAAGTACGCAATCTCACCTTACAGACAAATTGTTGGGCTTGACCCTGTCCTCTCCTAAGCAGGGATGGCTCTTTCATAAGATTTGTGCCTTCTACTGTGTAAGATTCCTTGGTGAAATCAAGTTTAAGTGATGGAAAAATTAAGGTGGTAAAGCTAAGATTAATGAATTACCAATTGATTGTTCTGTTTTTCTTTCTTAAATATTTAGTGCTATGTGCCAAGTGTATTTTTCAACAACAATTTTGAAATTGTATTTCTATTGCTTTGATAAACTTCATTATTCATTAATGTGAGGTTGTTAAAATCTTTATTGAATGCAACCAGACTTATAGTAACAAATTCTGCCCAGCTGCACTCACCCGTCTGATTTCTGAGGATCAGCTGGAACACAATGGGATGCATTTTCAGCCACATTTCTATACTCTTAATGCAACACAGATTTGACATAACCTATGATTGTATTAGCATAAAAATATTACTATATATTTTAAGATGGGAAGGGAGACTGCATTCTAAATTTTTCCACAGTGGTTTGCCACAATGTCTTGTGGCAATCACAAGTGTCTGCTAAGGAAGGCAGGAGCCTCCCTTGGAATGGAAAATGGAAACCCCTTCCCTCCAAATTATTATAATTTTGAAATTAAGGGTCTCTCAGGCAAAGAAATGAGGATAGGAATAACAGTACTTTACTAGTGTTTACAATAAAGCAAACAAACAACAACTACGACATTAACACCAAACAGAAGCCGGAGCCCAGTCCCAACCTTCTCGGCTGCAGGCACTTTCCCTTCAGTGCAGTTCCAGTCACAGCCCGCAGGGGTGCTGGTGGCTCCCAGTGGGCGGGGCGGCTGCTGTGATTCCCCCAGGGCTGCAGGGGGTGCTGTGGTGCAGGCTTGGGGAGCACATGGCAATGGTGGCTTTGTCTGAGACGGGAAGGGATGGAGGAGAGACTTTGCTTCACAAAACTCAGGGGCAACTGATCCTGGTGCCCCAGCAGAACTCTGAGGAGCACCAAGTTAGGACAGCAGGGCATCTTGACAGGCAGGGGGTGCAAGGCTACAGTGCAGCAAAAGCTCAGAGCAGTGCCAAAGAAACAGCGGGGGTGGAGCCATGGCAGTCCCATTCTCAGCAGGGCAGGGAAAGGTGAGCTCAGGATCCCAGGCACCCAAGCAGGGGATAAGTCCCTCTTTTAGTGACAGAGGTGTTAATAAGGTCCCAGTTTAGTGGTTGCTCTCACAAGTAGAGGCTCACCCCACAGCAGAAGCAGCAGCTCTAGGCTGGGTTATGTCAGTGGCAGTGAATTCCCTTCCCCAAGCAGCAGCTCCGACCGTTCTCCTCCGAAGCCGAGAGAGAGAGAAAGCAGCTGACCCAGCCCCGTCCTTTACCTGCCCAATCCTCGCTGTATCTCTGCCCCTCAGAGAGAAACTCCCAGATAAGAGAAGCACAGCAAGATGCTCTCCTCCCTTTGAACTTGGCCACTTCTTTTGTTTATATTAGGTACACAGTTGTTAGTGGTTCCCAGCAATTTATGGGAAAAAAAATCTATAAGTAAAAAGGAACAAAAGGAAAGAAACCTAAAACACAACACATAATTTTCCAGTTTCAAATTCAAGCATTTAATCCCAATCTTGATGCGGTCTCTAGAAAAATTTATCACAATTAATGGAAATATATTAGTTTTTGAAGAGATTAAGCTTTTCAGAACCTACTTATTACTATGGACTAATATAAATTTCTTGAAATATATAAATTATCTTCCTCAATGACAACAAGAAAAAACAGAACAAAAACAAACAAACAAACAAAGCAAAGCAAAACAAAACGAAAAAAAAAAAAAAACAGGCCAAACACTTAATTCCCCTCTTAGGTATTTTGAAAAATATCTGTATAATTTTACAGAGAAAATAGCAGTGACATAAAAGAAATTAGAAAAACAAAGCATCACTTACTTTGCTTTCTTAGAAAAAATTATAGAACTAAGTCTAAAGACACTAGTCTTCCTTTAATTGTTTTTAGTAAATTTTAAGTCACCTTTAATAGTTCATGGTGTGTTAGAACTTAAGATGGTGTAGTAAATAGGAACACTCTATTACACCAGTTGTGTAAGCATAGATGTGAGAAAATACCAAAACCCCTTTTTTACTCAGCTTCTGTATACAGTGAAGAAGCCTTGCACTAAAATACACATTGTTTTCTTAATTGTGTATGGGATAACTGTTTCCTTCCTTTTGGATGTCTTACATAACCTTAAACAATTTCATTAGGTACTTGATTTGACAGTTTGCTCTTTGTAAATTACACCATTGGTAGGTTTTTCTTACTTCATTTTATCTTTTGTTAAGAAGAGTAGGCTCATTTTTAGCTGTTAACTTAGTACAGGAAATGACCACAATAATAAAAGACACATTTAAAGCATAGTAATGCCAGCCTGATATATCCCCTAAAGTAATCTGTGGCAATTAAGTATTGAATAAGGACATTTTTGTTGAATTTCTGAAGTGAACAATAAAAGACCTGGCAATATTTCTATCAGTGGCATAGAAGCAAATATAAAATCATTGCTGACAAAATATGCAGATAGCATAAAGATTGACGGAGCGTAAAACAATGAACCATACAGGGCAGTCACACAGAATGAACTGGGTCACTGCTTAAGCTGAGTTCACTAAAACAAACCATGATTTCCATCTGACAAACACAAGTCTGTCTAGAAGACAGGAACACAGATCATGCTTTCCCATACAAGGAAGAGTGTTCTGGCTGGCTAGTGCATAGAAGAAAATGTTGGGGTCATGGTATACAAATAATTGAATTAGGTACTACCACAATTATATGGTACAATACTATATAATGCATCTTAGTAGAAGTTTCATCTATAAGGTTCAAGAAAATACACAGAAGATCCCACAACATGATACTACTGTGAAGAAACTAGTCTTCTGAGCAGGTACTAAATATGTTCAGTTTATCAGTGAGAAACTAAACTATGTTGTCTTTATGAGTCTCTTGGAAGAAAATGCTACATTCTCACAGCCTCTATTATTCTAACAATTAAAATAATTAATTTTTTTAAAAAAATAATTTAATCCGTTTAATTTAATTAAAATAATTAGAATAAAAAAAATAAAAAAAATTTAAATAACAAGAATTGATTTCTGCTTCTGAAGCTGAACAAAGCAAAAAATTGGACAGCTACCTATTGTCAGGATATTGACAGAAGTGATTTTGTCATAATTAGTTATTGGGGTTCAGTAAAGGGTAACAGTGTGAATGCAATTTTTTGACACAGATAAGTCATAGATAAGTGCAATTGTTCGACGTTTTTGGTCAGAAAAAATATTGCACTAATCAAATATTCAATAATGTAAGGAAACCATTATTTAAATTACTTTGAATCTGACAGACTATGCATCTTAGTATTTTCAAACTTCTTTAGAAATACTGTTGGAATCAATGAGATTAAATAAGATAAAATCACATTTGAAAAGGGAGAAATGTAAAAACTTGACATGGAGGGAGAATAAATTTAATGACAGATTTTTATAAAGGACTTTGAGTTTGCAGAATCTTTAAAGGATGTATTTAAATTTAATTGAGCATTTCTAAGCACATTTATCAAGGAAAACAGTTCAAGAAACATATTTCATATCTTAACAGTTTGTTTTTGTTGTACAAATTTCAGACTAGTTCAACAACAGCAGGAATTCAGACAAGTAATTTAAGAGAAAGTGTTAAAATGATACATTTGGATACCTTTGAAAAATTATTGTAAAACTAACACATTTTCAAAGATTTTGAATTTCTATTAGAAATATTTTTATTTTCCTTCCTCACAGGTTTACTGTTTATAAGAAGTAATTGACATGATTAAAAAACAAGTCCATCAGTTCTGCAGCTATAGATCATTACTGACCTGTGCTAGTTACAATTCACTATGAATTATAGCCTGATTGTTCATTCTTTTTCACACATGGACATGTAGTGACACCTAAATTTTGGAACAGCAGTGAATGGTAATTTAAACATGATTAGTTACACAACACATGACAGATTGATCATTTACTATAGTAGTGCAGGTGTGTTTCAGCTGGACACTGTGGAACATGTAACTGTGCCTTCATGGCATTTCTAAGGAGGCAAATATTAAGTTATCACACATTTTCTATTTGTAGAAAAATTTACTTTTTAACTAGTTCAAATTGGTGCATATAAAGCTGTTCAGGCCTGTACTGATGCAATGATATACAAGAAATTATGGTGAAAAAATGAAAGTTTCTTTTGAAAAGTTGTACAATTTAGACATCAATTTTAAGTCACTTAGGATTTGCAGATACAAAAGGAAAATAAGATCCTCTTTAAAAGATATTCACCATCAGTACAAGGACCATGTTTACTTTAAAACCTTAGGGAATGGAGATTCAATTGCAAGAAAAATTATTTATTCAGTACGAGTTCTATCTGCACTCTAATGAAAGACTTGTGATAAAATACATATTATATGTGAATGAGAGCAGAATAGGGTCAGACATTTGAATGTTAAGATATGTATTTTCACTCTAGTCAATAGCATAATTTATTTTGAACTGTCTTGTTAGAAACACATTCAGTTATGCTAGTAGTCAGATAACTATGTAAATTCTTCTGGTTCAATTTAAAATAGAAATCAAAAAGTGTCTGCTTACCAGAAGCTCTGTGAAAGAAATTGAGGGTCATTATTTGCTTTTGAAATCAAACATCCTATGGGATAACTGCAAAGCAAAGTATATCACAAGGCCTTGTTGAGTGCACATAGCTCACCAACCATTCAAATATCATATTTGATATCAAGATTCTTTTGAACTACCACTTAGAATTTCTTCACAGAAGAAAGGAAGTAGTTTTAAGAAAAATAATTTAAACAAACATGAATTAGTTCTTTCATAAAGCCTCATTTGCGGAAATGTCATCACAGTTCTTAAGCATCTTCTAAGTATCTTCAACATGATTATAATTTTTGCAAATATGGTCTTTGGAAGTGTATAGGTTTTTACAAGATATGACAACAGCTCAGGGATAAATAAGATTCCTTAACTCTAATGGCATAATATAGAGTGATGAGAAAAGGGTGGAGGGAAAGTTAGTAAAATCTTCAGGGTGTTCTCTCTGTTATGAAAGAGAAAATGCAATGCATACTGAAATTGTTATGAATTACACAATCTCACTTTCTATCTCTTCCATTGTTGAAGTCTTCAGCCTGTGTTTAACATATAATATTTGCAAGCATTATGCAGGATGCAATGACAAAATTAAGTGCAGGCTAGTCTTGAACCAGGAAATGTCAAGAGACAGGGAAACACTGCTGACTCTATCAATTTCCAGTCAGTCCTATTGCATCATTAGGCATTAAGTCCAAATATGTGTTCTTGATGTTACAAGTGATATTCTTCACTTCAGAAACTGTACAGTTGAGGAATGAAAAACAGGTGGCAAGAAATAAGTAAAATGTTCCTTTCCATTTACCAGGACCCTCATAATTGTTACTATTTTGACTGTGAATGGGCTTAGAACAATTAATGTTGTCATGGCGGACACTTTCACCGTAATGAGTTCTTTTTTTCACATATGGTCATCCCTTACTTAATAGCAAAATATTCATTAACCACCAAGCTTGATCTGAGGCAAGATCTGACACCAAATACCTATTCAGTAGCAGCTGGGATTTTGTTCCTATGATTGTCCATTGCTGCCTAGCAATATCTAGACTTAAATTGTGAAATTTGTCCATTTTCTTGCAGTGCTTATCCTGTGGATGTCTCAGTGGTCCCTGACAATTTCCTGTGGATACGAAGAAGTCCATTTCTTCCATTTCCATAGTGAAACAGCATTTAACATGCCATGCTACAAGCCGAAATGAGCAGGGAGGGAGCCACAGAGTATTTGGAATAGATTTTCATGCCAGGCAAACATAGGACAAGAATTCTGAGAAATATAGGAACATGAAAATTATTTTAATTTTCCAAGTTCATTTTCTTAATTTCTCTATTTGATATTAAAAGTATTTTTTACTAATGGCTGATTTACTAAGCTTCTGGCAATGGCTAAGAAGTCTCAGAGTTGCTTACATTTTAACCTCAGAGCACTTCTAAAGATAATTATCTGTGCTGCCTTTATTAGAGGATCTCTGAAAGTATTCTTATAAAACTGATGTGAGTAGAAGCGCAACTGAATTCACTCACTGGAGACATAATTTTAACATTCAGCTGTGTCAGTTGTTTCCTGTGAGCTTTTAAAAGGTCATTTTTCCTTTTTGAGAATTGTTTTCACATATTAAATGTCTGGGATCTAAAAGAAAAAAATAATGATGCACCAGTTAGATAATTACTACATACCTAGCCAAAAGGAGAAATAACTGAGAGGAAGTGTCAGTCCTCTATATAGCTGAACAAGCTAGCTTGGACTCAACAGTGAAATTAGCCCTAGTTCAAAGGATCCTCCATTGTTTATATTTTTCCCTGTGAATTCACAATTTTGGTACCTCTTTTATAACCTTTAAACCTCTCCTGCTGTAGAAAACAATTCTTATTAACAAATAGTCTGAAGTGAAATAAGGCCAAGCCTTATTTTTGAAATAGTGTCATTAGAGATGAGGTTAATTCTAAAGCTAAAGGTAACTGTAGGATTGCAAAACTACAACCAATCCCATTTTCAAATGAGATCTTAATATCTCTCATGTTCTTTGAAGCCCTGTAATGTTCAACCAAAGTTAAAATAGCTCAACAGTGTCAAAGAAGATTCTTACTTCAAGAAACTATCCAGCTTTTTTAGTCTATTCTCTTAGGATGAGCTATCTGCCTTCCTCATTAGTTCCTCTTCATTAGCAGTAACACATGGTGCAAGTCTTGTATCTTGGACATCCATCATAGAAATACTAACAGAAATCTTATATCTTCATCCTCTCTGCCCTTCTTTTTATATGTTTGGTTGTGCCTGAATAAAGATGTGCAAGATTTGCGTAAGTCACTATGAATTTACAATTATTTTGAAGACATAATACACAGGTATAAATACTTCTCTGAGCTGTAAACTATAAATGCAGATTCTAAAATTGGCATTATAATATTAATTTATATTGATTTTTTAAGGTGATGATACTTTTGAAAGACTTTTGTTCCCATGTACTTTAGACTAATTTTTGACTGGATGTGAATAACTTCCATTTATAGGACATAGCAACTTATCTCAGCAAGACATCTCAAGGTGCTTTAAAAGAGATGTACAATAATTAATAACACAGCTTGCAGTACCAAGCTAATGATGGGAAGCATAGAGAAAAACAGGTCAGTTTTCCATTTTGATTTAAAGCACTCTGACATTCATGGCATTTCTTGGCAGAGAGTGCTAAACCACAGCTTCTTGGTATCTGAAACAGCAGCAGCCCAATACAGCATGCAGTGATATATTAGCAGGACAAGTACAGCACCTTGATATGACCTATTATTGAAATGTGTGATTTTTCGAAGAAAATTATATGGGAGGGGTTTTGGGGGGCTTTGTTTTTCGGTGGTTGTTGGTTGGGAATTTTTTTTTCTATCTGAGCCTATGTGATTCTTAAAAAAGAACTGTTAAATCAAGATTGTTTGGAAATTAGTAAGACAAACTTCTGTCACATTTTTGAAGACAGAATTTGAGTTATATGCTATAGATCTTCAGTCAGAATTCTATAAACATTATTTTATTTTGTACAAGCACAGAGGATGTTTATCTGTGGAGTGTTATCATGTGCATGGCACAATTGTGTGGAAAAAGGATTTAAAAATAACTCTAAGGAATCATGTCTACCTTCATCATTGTATATTCCAGTCTTCTCAATATATGGAATATTTTGGAATGCTTCATGGACACTTTATCACAAACATTCTGATGCAAATAATTGAGAAGTATCAATACAAGAGTAGACATTTCCCTAAAATTTCTCTAACAGAAACTTAGAAAAGTCCAGAGATGGTTGACTCTTCCTATTGACTACATTTAGTATATGCAAATACCTCAGAATTTTGAGGCACCTAAATTTATGACATTTGATATGATGTGAAAGATCTGGTGAAAGATCTGTCTACTACATCTAATCCCATTCCCTATCCCTAATAGTATCTAATAACAAATATTCAGATAATTATTATAATGAGCAGGCTATATCTGATGCACCATCTCAGCTTCTGAACATGGTGATTCCTAAATGGACATCTAGATCATAAAATTTGATAGCCATTTCTTTATTTATAATAATTAAAACTCCACACCATCTCATGCATTTTAAATGAATTCATATTTTTGTCATTTGCATATTTTTTGTAATGTGTTAACTAATTTAATTACAATTTGAGTGGAAAAAAACCACTATTTTGATTTGCTTTCAGTCTGTCAAATTAAGCCTAATGCAATACTTCTAAGTGATGATGTTATGAATTACTATTCTTTCTTTCATTCTTTATAAATATATAATTCATTATTCTATCATCTTTCTAATGCATTTCCCCACATCCATCACTTCTCCTAGCTGCTTATTTATATTCTCAGAAGCAGACATCTGATACATTAATTTATTCTTCTTTCCCTCTTCTGTAACTTTTTTTCAGTTTAGAGTATCTTCTGTGAATGTAGTGGGAAGGCCAGAATTTATTTGATTTTCAAGATTCAGGTCCAGCGTGAAACTATGAAACTTGGAAAACTTACATCTTTTTTCCTCTTTATAATAATTTATAATACTGTGATGTATTGATCCCACCTGACAGATAAGCCCCCCCTCAGTCACTTGCTTACTCCCTCTCAGTGGGCTACAGGAGACAATAAAAAAGATAAAAGTGAGAAAAAAATTGCAGATCAATGTAAAGACAGTTTAACATATAAAGCAAAGTTTCAAGCAAAGCAAAATGAGGAATTCATTCCTTATGTTCTGTTGGCATGGAGATGTCTAGCCAGTTCATGGGAAACAAGATCACATCACATGGAGTGACTTCTTAGGAAGACAAAGAATATGACCACAAGCTACCCCTATCCTCCTTTTCCTGAATTTTTATTGCTGATTATGTCATATGTTATGGAATATGTTTTTGATCAGTTGGGGTCAGCTGTTCTGGGTTTGTCCTTTTCCAAATTCTTGATCACTCCCCTAGCCTATTCACTGGGGTGACAGAGTGGAAGAAGTTTAAGCAGAAATAAAACCAAAAAACTCCTCTCAGTTCTATGCAAGAACTGTTCAGCCACAGTCAAAACAATGGTTTTTTTTGATCACAAATCTGAAATGCAGCACCATATGGGCTGCTATGAAGAAGATGAAATCTGTTCCTGCCAGAGCCAGTACAGACATTCTGGGGTTTATGGCCTCTGCTCTACTCTCTTCAGAAGACTATGGAGAATGACTCTAAGACCCTTTTCTTGAACTGAGAAAATTAATTAACAACATATCACTATATATATGTGACTACAGTTGCTTCTCTTCTTCATATCTGCTTTGTGCATAAAATACTGAATTGCACTCATCATTCAATCTTTCAAACTTCTGAGCTTCTTCCAAAAATCTTTACTAGCATTTTAGTTTTCATTAGTCTAATTGTGTCAGTAAATCTTGTTGCCTTGGTTTTTTATATCCCTTTTCCATAAACTTTATAAACATGCTAACAATTTCATACTACTTTTTGGACAACTTCATTGTACATTATCTCCACTATAAAAGCATTGTTCATCTTTTATTTTTACCTTTCAAATGTATTTTACTTATTGAAGATATTTTCCCTTTTCTGTGACTGTTAATTAAATTAACTTGGTAACAAGACAACTAGTTTGTATTGGTTTTGTTGATTTGTTTTTTGTTGGTTTTTTTTTAATAGATCTACTTATGGTATAGCTATATCTGCCCTTACATATTGTCTTCAGCATATCTTGTGGTGTTCCGGGCCATTTTGAACTGCAACACAGCTTTTAGACAGCCTGGACACCTGAAGTTCATCCTCTGTAGGCAGCAGTAAGGGAGGAGAACACACAAAAATTCTTGGTACTGTGATCTTTCCCCAGTAGTAAGTGCAATTGTGACCATGCCATCTGGTCATGCACCTTGGGATCCTACAGTAGATGACCTTGTTTGATCAGGGCAGTTGTACAAGTTAATCTCCATAGGTGCCTTCTAACCTCAGCTTTTATGTGACTCTGATACACTGTGCATAAGGTACTAGAAAACTGGAAGTGTTTCTATATAAGTAATACAGGGACACTGAATTGATAATTTTTTTTTCCTTCACTTGACAACTTCTTAAAAGGTGTCTGAGGCACCAATTACTTGCGAAAACTTAATTTTTCTCCAAATAGAATATACTTATAAACAAAAACCGGTATTTATTTCCTGCTATGATTTTAAACATTGTATCTGAAAGTTGATTTCTGGTTTGGGTTTGTTCTCTGATTTTTATGTCGTGTATTTTATCTCTAATTTTATTACCTGCTGCATTTCCTCTGCCTTATGATTCCTCATATTAGTCAAGGCCTTTTTAAAAAGCATTGAGATTAGGGCCTTCCATTCTTCTGTGGAAGAGTACTTAGGGTGATAGACACCACATTTAAATGTTGTATCATTTTAAATCTCTCTTCTTCTAGAAGTATTGTGTAAACAATCTCTGGTCCAGGCAATGTGTTCATTTTATTAATTTTTTTAAAGATGCCACTATTGATATAATTGAGAAAGTTTTTGAGACTTTGTCGTGGTTTGACACGGAAGTGAATTTTTTCAGAAAGTTAGGGTCAAACCAATCAGTGGTCAGGTTTGGATATTGGTGCCTGGAGTGACCACTGAAGGCATGGACACACCTCTGAGAACACAGGGGGTTAAAAGTAAGAACTCCCAGGGGAACTCTCTCTTTGGTTCCAGTCCTTGGAGAGTGCCGACTCTCCCCTGCCCAGCCACAGGCTGGGTGGGGGAGGGGAAGCCATGTGGCCTGGTAGAGGTAGGCCAGGGGCTGAAGGACTGGAACTGGGAGGACCCCCCCCTGCGGATGGAAGGGTGGAGAGAAACGGAGATGCCTTTGTTCCCCCCACCCCCAGAGGGAAAGAGACAGAGAGTTTGATGGCACCTGGAATTTGCTGGCAGAGGAGAAGGAGAAGGGTGGGTGGAAGGTGCCCACCGTGGGAGTTTGAGTTCTGGGCAGAGATTTCAGCTGTCCAGGGAGTCTGAGACTTTTAACCCTTTCCTGGGAAATAAAGGCTTTGCAAAATGTTACTCCTCCTCGATTTGAAAGAGAAGAGAGACAGTCCAGGACCTGAGATGTTAGAAGAAAAAATTTTTAGGTGGGAGGAGATGATGGAGTGGCTTGTGGCTGGACTTTTCTTGTTAGCCATAGACTGAACCAATTCCACCTGCAACAGAGACTGCATTTTTAGGGGGATGCAATGGTGAGCCAAGAGACCTGCTTCAGTGACTGCCAGCACAGGAGTGGAGTGAACAGAGAAGATTTGAGGAGGGTGTGGTGGTGCCGTCTGTCTTCAGGAAGAAGAAGATCTCTGTTCTTGAGACCCTCGGCCCCAGGGGAGGAGGAAATGAGGGGAACTGTTGTCCCAAAAAAGGAGAAGCTGTTGGGCCCTCGGCCCCAGGGGGGGAAGAAAATGGGGGGGAACTGTGGTCCCAAAGTGAGAAACTGAACTATTGTTCTTTAGGTCCTTGGCAAAGCATCCTTAAAGAAGCCTTATGAGCAGTCTGTCCATACATGGTGGTGAGAGCACTGTGACATGGAGAGTGTCACAATGGCAGATTTTCTCTGGGCGGTGCCATGTGTGACATGGAAACACAGGAGATTGCAATTATGTTTCCTGGGGGGGGTCTATGGTGCAAGAGAGACTCCTCTCTCCCTTGATGGACTGAGTATTGATTATCTGAAGGGTGGTAACATGATCAGGAATTCAGGGTTTTGTTTCACTGTGGTTTGTTGGAAATTTGGTTAAGGAGAGGAGGAGTGTTTTGGAAGGTTTTCATTCTGGATTTAGTGTGTGTGATTTTTATAGCAGTAGTAGCTTAATAAAGTATTTTTCCTTTATTTCTAAGCTTGGGCCTGCTCTGCTCTGCTCTGATCACATCTCAGAGCATTTATTTGGGAAGGTGCATTTTCATGGGGGTGCTGGCATTGTGCCAGCATCAAACCATGACAGACTTATCTTCATAAAGATCAATCTTCACCTTTAAGGGATATTATTTGGTATGATTTGTTATGATTTAAGGAGTATGATTCAGCTTTTTGTATAGATCCTACTTCTGGTGTGGTTGAAGAAAATTTTATTCCGAACCATTTTTACTGTATGGCTTGTCTCACATGCCTTATTATTTAAGTTAAAAAGTTTATTCTCTGTCCACTTCATTTTATAAGCATATAAATGCTTATAAATATAAATATCATATGCTGTTTCATATGATCTTTCATAATGATCTTTTTTTTTCCATTCTGCAAGACTATGTGTTGTTGTTCAGTTTGTTTGTTTTTCCATTCGATTCTACCTATTTTGTTTAGTGATACACTCTTGTTCAAAGTCTCTAACATGCTGAATTTAAAATTAGTTATCACTGCAGTGTAATTTGATGGGGAAAAATTATCCTTTCCACAAAATAACTGAATTTGAATACTTTATGGCTCTGTTCCACTGAACATTGGATTCATTCTTCTGTTCTTAAGAGTTAGATCAAGATGTGTGTTCCTCTTCATAATCCTCTAGTGAATTGCTCAAAGAAGCATCCTCCTTAAATGTTGAGTTTCTTTAGCAGTAGTGTTTTTCTCTCTGTACAGGTCAACAGGTAAGGATTGTCTTCTCTATGTCTGTGGGTTTTATGATACAAGAGTAAGAAAAAATTCTATCCCACATACCTATAGCCATAATTCAAACACTGTAGCCTTGCAATACAATTTTGATCATCAAAGTGATATTCACCTCTCATTAACTCTGTTGTATGAAGTTTATCATGCGTTCTTCATTCTTCTTAATGGCAACAATAAGAAAAAGATATAGTTCCCAATTATACCTCACCTTCCTTGAAATGGGAAGATGGATTTTGTGAAGTTCTTACTGTCTCCCTATTCTAACATAGATGCATAGATTAATAGTTTGGATTTTCTTGTCTTAAATTCTAACCTCAGATTTAAGTATCTGAATTCAGGAGACAGACATCCCTTCACTTGGGGAGTAAGTTTTCTCACTACAGTTGCAAGTTTTCTCGCTACAATTGATTACAAGGAGTCATTAATAGCTTGCAACAAATGAGACATCAGTCATCCTGGCCACAGTCCAACAGTGTAATTAAGACCACACTTAGCATTAATCAATGGAACTGACTTCAGAGAAACTACTCACAAACTTAATGTTAAGTAAGCATTTAAATATACAGGGAATCAAGTGTTAGAAAAAAGTAAAATCTGGACTTCAGAAATTCAGTAGACAGTACCAAGTAAATGTAAGAATGTAGCACAGCTGCATATTAAAAGACAGGTAGACTGGAATTTAAAATTAAAAAAGAACCCAACCACCTCCCCTCACCACATAGTGTCAGATTCAGTGTTGGAAATAATAATTTTAAATGCTCAACAATAAATAATACTATTCCAAAATTAGAAAAATAAACAGATCTAATGGGATCTTCATGGAGGCAATGCAAAGACAAAAGTCCATGTCTCATACTGCATGATAAAAGGGACATTGAGAGGATATCTGTAAGAAATTACCACCATTCCTCAACTAAATTTTTTAAAATTTAATAAAGAACAATAGGGGACAAAGTCAATAAAAAAAAAGTAAAAGTGCTGGGTGCGTAGCCATAGCCGGAGGCACAACAGTTAACCATAGCAACTCTTCTTATTTACCCTTTCTATTGCATCAGTCAAATACATATTCATAAAAGATTATACACATTCAAACATTTCTTTGAACTTGTTTACATGCTCCAGGAAGTTTTAGTGTGGCGTCTCCTATGGGCTACCCTTTTAGAGCATGTGTAGCAATCTTGGATGTGGTTTTAAGGGTCATGTGTCACCTCCTCACAACAGCCCCCTGTTCTGTGGTTTCAGCAGGTGACAGTTGTTGACAGTCCAAGTGTCAGTAGCAGGGGCCCTCATCACGCCTGTTCCTCAAATTTTATCTCACCATGCAGACAGTTTAGCTATTTCAGTCATTGCAAGTTAACCACAGGTACTAAAAATAAACATCAGCTAATTCACAAATGTGTCTGAGTTATTTTAAATATTGCCAGTTAGGTATATAAAAAAAAAAAAATTAGTTATTAGTTATTATTTCACAACTCTAGCTACTTCTGAAAAAGTTAACATTATATTATAATGTGCATAGCATCTGCTTTAATATTTGTAAAAGCCAGCACTATAATATGTGCTTATTACAGTATCTTTGAATGAGTAGTAGATGGAGATTCACAAGATGCTGCCTTTTGTTGAAAAAAAAAACAAAAAAAACAAAACAAACATGGAATCCTGGTGGAAAAAAACTGAATGGGAGCCAACAATGAGTCCTTGCAGCACATAAAGACAAAAGCCTCCTAGGATACTGTTGCATCCTGGAGTTTGGGTTTAGATTAGGGTTTTTAATTTATGTTAAAATAAGTCAAGTTCTGTAAGCCCGCGTTTCCCCCGTGTTGTTCCCCTCCGCGGTTTCTGGCCCCATGCTGCCTGCTGCCGGATCTTCCCCCTCTGCTGCTCCTGTAACCACCCTGCTGTCCGGCCCCGGGAAACCCCGTGCCTGCTGCCCCAAGCCACACGATCCCGCTCAGCCCGAGGCTCTGTGCCCGCCCCTGCAGGGTTCTCTGGTTGGTCGCTGTTACTGGCGTCACTGCCACGGCAGCCGCCCCTATTGGGCAGCAGGCCGTGGATCCTCTCGCCCCTCCCCTCTATAAAGCCCTATCCCGCCTGCACCCAGGCGCCATTTTCTCCCATGCGAGTGACGGGAGTGGTTGCGTCCTTCCATCGAACCGCGCCACGTGTTCAATAAACCGTTCCTGCCAAGCACGGAGTAAATGGACAAATTCCTTACCTCTTTGCCAGATCCCTAGTGCACGGTAACAGAGGCTGGCCAGCCCACGCGCCCGAGACATGGAGCCGTGTCCGGGAACCTGCGGCAGCAAACCCCGGCAGCACATGGAAGCTACGCCACAGCCGGGCTCCCAAGAGCTGCGTGCAGCCAGGGAGAGCGAAAACCCACGCCGCAGGATACATCATAAAAAGCTTTACCAATAGTTGAAAGAAGATTCTTCCTCTCTAGTCAGTGCTGGTGACACCAGACTTGGACTGCTGTGTCCATATCTTTGCTCCCCAGTACCGGGAAAGCATTGAAAATCTGGAGAATTTCCAATGAAGGACTACCAAGATAATTTTGGAGCAACAACAATATGAGGGGAGGCTGAGGAAAAGGGATATGTTTATCCTGAAGAAGAGAAGGCTCAGAGGAAAACTGTTATTGCTGTCTACAGCTTATTAAAGAGAGAGTATAGAGAAGTTAAATTCAGATCATACTGAGGAAGAATACAGAATATCAAAACCAATCTGTATCAGAGGTTTTTGGGTTTTTTTTCATCATGTGAGTAACCAAACAGGGGAACAAGCAACCAGAAAGTCCAAAGAATCTCCATCTTTGGGGATATTTAAGACTCAAATGCACAGAACCATAAGAAACTTTCTGTAACTGTGACATAGCTCTTCTTGAGCCAAGAGTCTGTCTAGATGACCTTCAGAATTTCTGTTCAAACCTCAACTATTTTGACCATGTATTTACCACTGTCTATGCAAGAATAACAGATATTGCCACATTGGCTTCTTTCATAGTATCTGCTACCCAGAAAGACTCTAAATAGGTGGGAAGAATTTATATTAATGTATATGAGAATTTAAATCTCTCCATGGGAGATATATGAGGAGCCAGTAGGTAAAATGAACATTTTTTAAAGTTGTTAATTATTGGAGGAAGGAAAAGAAAAATGACATGACCTTCTCTTTGACCATGTAGAGATTTTACTGTAGCAACTGAAACAATTGAGTAGTAGCTGTACATTGATTGCATAAGACAAGGGATGAAATAAGGATATACCACTTGGAAAAATGTTAGCTCAAAAATTGGAATAGTTAGTGCATCAGGATGTGAATGGTGACAGCAGAAATGGACACTAGACAAAAGAGATTGAACTGACACGTGTATACATTTTTCCTTACAATTTAGGCACATAACTAAAATACCATGCAACAGACTTGCTTCATTCTGGGCATGAAGCCACATTAGATCTAATGCCAAATCTACCATCAGCATCTCCAGACTAAGCATTTTTACTGCTGTAGATATTTTAAATTATAGATGCATTTGCTAAGGGATGGCAGAGGGAAATTAAATAAAATTGCCCTTGGCAGTGACTAATATGTTATTGTTTCTGTTTTGGCATGACTTGGTTTGGTTAGCCTTTTTTCATGTTATGTTGTTGTTTCAATAATCGAAAGATAAAGTAGTCTTGAAATTAAGTCTTGAAATTAGGACATGAAGTGGCTTAAAAAAGAGAATACCTCCCTAAAATTGGGTCAACATGAAGACAAATTCAAATGAAGCATTTCTGAGGAACAACTTTTATCAGCAAGTTAAGGATGTAGAAATATTATATTCCCCCACTTTTCCTTAATTGTGAAGGATTAGCAGAAAGAGCACATAGAAAGCCACTTGCAAGTTTCTTTTTTCCTCAGATAGTGTGGCCATGTGTCCTTGTCACGTTCTTTAATAAGAGGTGTATGATGATTTAGTATATGAAAACTACAAAACATATACAGGAAGTCTGGGAAGATCACAGATATGTGAGCAAACCTCAAGCAGTATTGCTGCTCACTTTGCCTTGTAGTAGTCATAGTGATGACAGCTTTTAGGAAAAAATTCTTAAACTTGATGATTTATGAGTACATATAATTAATAAGAGAGATTATTTCTGAATTATTCCTGAGATTACTTCTGAATCATACCACAGTAGTTACGTTTCCTGTGGCAAGCACATTTCTCTCTCTCTCAGAATTTTTCATAGAGGTGCATGTCGCAGTGCGCTGTTGTATTGTGCTGGGCAGCAACAGCAGGGGCACGACCTCCCCCCTGTGAGCTCTGCTATTCTCAGTTATCGCTTGGTCTGGCGCAGGAACAGATAACAATGACATGGATCTTGGGATAAAACTGAATGGATTTATTAGGTCCACAACCTGCGACCCCAAGACAAAGCCCAGGGGATCTGCAGAGGTTTTTATAGGGGCACTGATATAGGGCAACCAACCAATAAGAGCATGGCAGGGGAGGAATCTAGGTCAGGACTAACATTCTATAAACCTATCAAGGAGAGCAGGGGAGGGGGATAATACAAAGCAACAAATGGGTATCGAATACTACAAGATAGACAAGGAACACTCTGGAAAAAGGGGTAGGGATAGGGAGGATTGACAACTTGGGAGGGAGGAAGTTAGGGAAGGGCTTGGGGAGATTGGTAACTCAGGAGGGGAGGAGATTAGGGAGGAGAATTGTGGGCAAACACAAACTTAAAGCAAAAACAACATCACAGCAGGTCCACAGATAGAAAGAAAGAGAAAACAATTTCTATTTCTGCTCCTTGTTTTTCTCATGTGGAATGTGCTTGGAGAATTGTTTACCTGGGGTGATTGCTTGATTGGATTCTGGTGAGAATTGTTTGAGTCTGGCGGCCAATTGGATCTGCCTGTGTCTGGACTCTGGAGAACAGGGTCATGAGTTGTGCATAGTTAGATATGATAGTTAGAGAAAGTAGCATGTAGTTTTAGTATCCTCCTTTATATAGCATATTAATGTATTATAGCATACTTATAAAAAAGAAATCATTCAGCCTTCTGAACTGAGTTGGACATCATCATTTCTTCCCATTGGGTTTGCCTGCATTTTACAATAGTTGCCTTTTATAACTACTATATTATTTGCATTTGTGAAGATTTAATAAGCAAGATTTAAGTTGATGTTACTGCCTATGTCAGAGCTGATACCTTTGTATTTGTATTTTTTATTATTATATTCTGAAAAAATATTAATCAAAGTAAAAAGTGTTGGTTAAATTAAATTGACTACTCATTAAAAAAAGGATTTATTTCATTAATTTCATGTGCTTTTTTGGACATGACAATTTAATAATTAATTTTTGAGAGGGATAAACAACTTGACACTAATCTTGTCTTGTATAATAATTTCTAATATCTAAGTGTTCAGTTAAGATGGCATTTATTTTAAAATAACATAAAATTGTTTTAGAGGCAGTAGCTGACTTCCTTGATTCAACATTGCAGATCTGTGAGTTATTTCTCAGTAACTTTGTACTGACAGTTTAGTTATCTGTCCAGCTTGGCATAAACTGCTTAGCATTATGAACATTTTACCGTAAATACTATGTTATGACATGGAAAGACTTATACGGAGAGGCATGTTGGAAAATAAGTCCCTTCCTGATATTATGCTGTTTCTTTAATTAAGCTTCCTTCATCACTCTCTTAATGCTGTGTTTCTTTTAAGTGAAATGGTTTTGTTTCGGGGTTTTTGGGTATTTTTTCATGATGATTCAAGTTAAAGTGTTCACTTTAAAACCCCAAGAGTGCTTGTACCACAAAGAATAACACATAATAAAAATTACAGAACCACTGAACTGCTACATGAGCTTGAAGACATTCTCAAAGAGGAATAACTCCCCTGCTTAGAGCAAGGCCAGGTAAAGCAGGATGCTCAGGACCATGTCTAGTCAGTTTATATTTCCATGGATGGTGAAAGCTGTTCTCAATGTCCTCTTTAGAATGTAGTCATTTGTTAAAAACTGTTCAAAATTAATTCAGAAAAATATAAAGGCTTTAATTTTTCAGCATCGATTTATTACTACTAATTTCTTCATATATCTCTTTATAACTAGGGGGAAAAAATACTTAACTCTCAATATTTTCTCCCCTTTCAGAAAAGAAAGATAACTTCTGCCAGAGGTAGGGTTTTTTTTTTGCCCATTTCATATGACCTACTAAGATTCTGAGAGGAAAACCCTCATTTTAAGAAGTTTCATCTATTACACAAATAATTTTGTTCTTCTCAGTTCCTCTAAGTTTTTTGACATATATTTTTAAAGACAAAAATAACAAAATTATATTCAGAATTTGAAATCTAACAATACCTACACCATAGTACAAAGGTAAAATCTCTGCACTTATTCTGATTACTTATTTCCTATTTTAGATTCAAGAATAATGTTAGTCAAGACTGTCTTAAGACTTCTCAGCTGTATAGACAAAAACTGATGGTTTTTTTTTTGTTTTTGTTTTGTTTTTGTTTTAATCCCAACTGTTTTGAAAGTCTGAGGAAAGGTTTAGAAGTCATGGATGGGAGTAAGAAACTGACTCCCCTTTTCAAGTTCATTTACCTTTAGGTTTTTACTATTAAACATTGTCAGAGACTGAAATAGTTCATGGCTCAAGGATTGCTATAAAGTTTTGCTCATTATAAAAAAAAATGAATAAAGAAGCTACAACCAAAAAAGCCTCCCTGAAGATACCTGACTGGGACTCTGGACTGAAAGTCAAATTGCTGAGATTAAATAAAGGGAAAATTCATTCTTCGATCACCTGAATCAAACAAGTAAACAAGGAAAAGAATGTGAGCCTAACACAACAGCCATTCTAAGAATCAGCTTTTTCTGGCTTCAGGGCCAGGGAGGCCATAACCCACAGACCATTTGCTGGGAGCAGATTTGCATAGATTTCTCCCCCAACTGAGGTGGGGAGAAGGAAGTCTCCATGTGTTGTAATCTCTGCTCAGGGGCTGTGAACCCCTCCTCCCTTATGCAAATTGACTATGGAACCCCCAACCTCACAGAACACATCCACATGACATTTTTGTGAGAGGCAGCTGAGGGGGTGCCTTAATCCATCAAAGGATTAAGGATTAAAGATCCCCCCAGAGTACCCCCAGAGTCATTACTGAGTCCTTGCACCACAGGACGGTACGTGATGCAACAAACCTGGAGTCTGTTGTATGAGACAATAGCAAAGGTCCATGCTCCCAGGGAGGTGCCTGGGTGTCAGATTCTATGCTTCTGCGGGACATTCACCACCAAAAAGACCAGCTAAAGAGGAACAATGGAACATCGTTGGGATCCACAGAGTGGTGATATTTTCCTTATTCTGCCTCTGTCAACTCCCTTCTATTCCCCCCACCTATTTTCTTTCTTCCTTTCTTCCTTTCTTCCTTTCTTCCTTTCTTCCTTTCTTCCTTTCTTCCTTTCTTCCTTCCTTTCTTCCTTCCTTTCTTCCTTCCTTCCGCAACTTCCGCAACTTCCGCAACTTCCTTACGCAACTTCCTCCCTGTCTTTCTTTCTTTTCTTTCTTTCTTTTCTTTCTTTTCTTTCTTGCTATTGTCATGAGAATATGGAATATGATCTCATTTATGCCTTAATTCAGACAGAGGCATTTCTAAGAACTTCAGATCATGACAGACATAGATGATACAGACCAGTCTTTCTCACAGGACCTACTAAAACTCTTTCTACTATTTGTGAATGTTTATCTCATCTTCCTGTATGATGTTTTGATTTAATGTGGAGCAGTAGGTTATCTCAGTCTTCTGTTTCTCAAGCAACTGGAAAGAGAAAAGAGAAAGAAAGATAATACAGTAAGAGAAATATGAATGCAAGAAGCCAGGAAACCTGTCAAAATGATATGAAGTTCATTTGTATAGTTTTAGTTAGGAAGAGGGACCATCTATCTTGCCTAAATTTGATTCACATTGAGTACAACAGAGGGTTACTGGAAGTGTGAGATAGCGATGAGTTTTTTGGTTTGCAGCTAATTCCAGAACAACCCACCAATTTGTCCTCTGGCACAAATATGTGTTCATCAGAAGAGACCATCCATCCATCACTGATTTTCAGAAAAGTCTCTATTATGTAGGCATGAACCGGTTCTTGCTAGGTCTTTTATTTTAGATATAGTAAATTGCATTTTCTTTAAATGGACTTAGCTTACCAAATGATCTGATTATCTCTCTTTTCTTGCTATTACTTTTCACTGTATCAGCCCCTTTTATATGTACAAGTGTTATCAGCAGAGATTTATAATTCTGTCCAATTTTTCAATTAACAGCAGTGCAAGTAGCCAGAGCACAACTGAAAAACCCCCACCAGGTGATGATCCTTTTTAGATAAATAGTTATTTAGATAAACAGTTAACTGTTCTAAATAATTTAAATAATCTTTTCACTGGACAGTGTTACAAATCAATCAAATAAGTTTATGACAGCCACCTGCTTATGAAAAATACTATTGATCTACAATGTATCTGCATGATTTCTTTGCTAAACAAATCTGTAATATTATCCATTAAGAAAATTAGACATTTTCGTGGATTTTTTTAGCTTGAATCCTAAACTGACTGGTAGTAGTTACATTCATATTTTTAAACTCTGTCATACAAATAAAAGGATCTCAGCTAAGAAATTCAAGTTGTTTTCTCAGTCCTCCCTCATTAAGCAAAATACAGTAATCTGGCAGCATTGGTTATCCTGACTCGTAGTTGTATTGATGTAATCCTCTGTAAAACTACGTTGAAAATCCATTTACTGGTCTTTTTCTTTTCATTATTTCAGCTGCACTGTGCTTTTCAGACGAATACTTTTTGATTGCAGAGATTTATGATGTAGTGCAAGACAGACTGTGTGTTTTTCTTGTTAAACGAGGAACAACAAAGCAGTCAGGGTCTCTCAGGTCAGGACTTGGCAGCCAGGTGCAGGGCATCTGAGGAGCATTGGCACAGTTTCCACCCCAGCACCAGGCATAAGTCACCCCCCTGGTATGTGGACCAGCTGAGGCCCAGGCTGGGATGTGGGCCTATGGATTGGGGTCAGGATCAGACCTGGAGACGGGACCCATGGTCCCTGCACACAGGATGACCTGGCAGGGCCATGGAAGTGGGGACAGTGGCAGGCCAATTCAACACCTGGTGATGGGGTGGGGGCATGTCAGCCCATGGGTAAAGCTTTAAATTCATATTAGCAATACCACAGACATGCAAAGGCAGGGTAAGAAGTGTCAAGTAAAGGGAGAGAGTTTCTGGAAATACTTTTTCCATACCTCTATGTGTTGTATTGTGTTTTTATTTCTTTGTAACAGTCCTGTAATGGTTTGCCCCTTCACCCCCCATTGTCTCCCAATGGTTATACCTGGAGCTTTCCTGCCCTTCCCCCAGCACCAATCTCCCTGAAAATACTTAGTCATTCCCCTGTCCCCTCCCTGGTACCCCGTCCATCACTCAGCTCCTAATCCCACTCTCCCAAAATCTTCCACCTTGGGTATCGAGTGAGTGGACGAGGGCCAGGGGTCCCTCCCTTAAACTTTCCCCATTGGTTTGTGTGTCCATCTGTCCTTTTGCCTTCCACTCCCCTGAATTCCCCCATTGGGTGGTGGGCATCCCTTCCTCCTTGTCACCGCCCTGGTACTTAAGATGATTGTGAGAGCCTCGAGGCCACTTTTGGCCGCTGGGACAATGGCATTCAGAGCTCCCTGGAGCTTGCATTAAACCTGAGACTTTTTCCCCGGCCTTGAGTCAACTCCCTCATTACCTCCTCAGACACCTCCTCTCCTCCTAACAAGGCAAACAGCGAAGTGCTTTGTCTTAGCTGCTCCCCAAATCTCCTCGAGAAACAGGGGAGTGTCCCCCGCTGCTGACCTTGCCTCGGCCGGGCAGGCGAAGCCAGGGAGCTTCATGGTACGCACAGTGGCATCTATGGAACAAACCTTCTTGCCAGTATCAGGTCAGATGGTTGTGTATTTTTACCCAAACCCAAAGGAAGGAGACTTGCGCCCTAATGCAAATTCTTCTCTTAGCCATGTTCACACAGCAGCACTATCTATCAAAGAGATGCTCCTGCTTCAGTTCTGGAATGTCAATAGTAGAGATTGACTTTTTAAAAGGGAGGTGGAAGGAATGCACCAGTGGGAATGAATGGCTGCAAGCAGAGGCAATCAGTTCTGCTAACAGGACAAAGCCTGCACAGAGCTACGTTAAAATTTCCCCCAAGTATTTCCTGGCAGGACTGTATCAGAGTTGAGATATGTGGTTAAACTCCATATAGCTGAGAATAAGGGATAACATAATGTTGTAATTAATTCTAGAAAATGTATCAAGTATACCAAATATTTCCATTCTACAATAAAAATGGGAGCTCAAAATCAATATATGGAAAGAAAATTATTTAATATTAATTATCTAATTTGTTATGACATTAGAATAAATAAATAACTAAATAAAATCCAAAATTGCTTCTATTTGTTAGAATATTTTCCAAATTATAAAGATTTGGAGAAATTTTCATGTCAATTTTTTTAAATAAAAAAAGAGATGTTTTGGTGTGAAGCTATTTAAAATGTATCTAATATCATTATATTATTGATGAATTTCATCATCCCAAAATATATTCACTCTCATAGAAATTTCCTCACCTCACTTGTTTGAGATTCACAAATTCATTACTATAATAATTAAATTCTGTGCCTTGGCAGGTTCTCTGGCAAATGATTCAATGTGATAATTTGCAGAGACTCTAAAATGATAATCAAGTCACGTTCTTTTTTGTCAGAACTTCAGAACTGCAGCTCTGCCAATGTAATTGTACAGACAACAAGCACACATGCAAATAAAAATTATATCCATGCAAACCGCTCTAGTTTTTTTCAATATGTTTCTTCCTACCTTTAAGGAATGTGAATTCATAACTGTACTGAAACTTGCTGTAAGACTGTACAAATTTTTTACATAGGTTGTCATGAACATGATTCATTTCTACATTTAGGAAGTTTGTTTAGTCTTCCTTGTCAATAGTGTTGTTTGATCAAGAGTCCATTTGCTTTAAGGGTAATTGTAATGAAACTGGCTTTCACCCATCTCCTCTTGCCTTAGGTAACAATAAGACTGCTTTATTTATAATTGTTACTAATTTTACTGGGTCTTGAAACACTGCTGAAATAGAGAGCACCCTTTGGCATTATTTCCTTAGCTCTGTGTCAAAATGCTGAACAGTACTTGCAAACCAATTTGTATTCTAATTATGCAACTTGGGAACGACCTTGTAAGGTTGATATCTTGCCAGTATTTTAAAGGATTTATGTAAATGTTTTCCATATATGAAGCTGGAGAAAACTACATAGTTGTTAAAAAAAGCATCTTGTATATACATGAAGGCAAATTAACCTCTAAAGTGTCTCCATCAAATGGAATAGCTGCTTCAGAGAAGCATTTAATTTTTTATAACATTAAAAGTAATAAGTGTATAAGTAATAAAAACCCCCATAACATGAAACAGAGAACTCTTTTGTTAATACTACTTTTTAAATCTGGAGAAAACCAAATTTTTTTCTATTTCAAGAAAGCTTCCCTTAAATGATTTGACAGATGGTAATTGATTTACATGTGTATTCTCTGTATTATTATATTCTTCTTTGAGTGTGAGTAATGTGGATTTTCTGGAAGAAAGGAAACGCTTCTCTCCTGAGGAGTAACTATGCCTGTGAGTAAGAGAAAGCACCACAGATTGCACAATATGGCAGTAACAATGAGGAGCCCCTGCAAGAAAATGCAAGACTGCAGCTGAAAACAATGCTGATAAGATGAGGAAACAGAAAGTAAAGGATCAGAAGAAATGGAGGAAATCCTCCTATGAACAAGAATTGCAGAGTTAGCTCTCAGTTAGTCACTGAACCCACTGAAAGAAACTGAAATTAGAGATGCAAAAACACAGTAGGCAGGATATGGACTGCTTTCAAGCCCTTTTTATGGTTTTGTTTTTTTTTTTTTTCCCCTCTGTTTCTGTGCTGTCCTTCTTGGTCATTTCAAGATTTGTCGTTTAAAATAGAAATTTTGTGCATCACTTTTTTTTTTCTTTCAACAGGTAGATGATAGTTATTGTTATTGCTAAAATTGTACTTACTAACTGGATTTGTTCTCCATCTTTCTGACCCTTATCCTTGTATTCTCTCAAAAATTGTTCTTATTGATCTTCATCTCATCATGCTCTGGCCTGGTACTGAACAGACAGTTTAGAACAAGGGCTAGATCTGCTCTTACAAAAATATGAATATTCGAAAGGAGATTTCATTAGACAAAGTAAATGCATTATATTGTATTGAAAGCCCCTCACAAATTTCATATTTTCCATTTTCAGAAGGCATTTGTGGCTACAAATAATTTCATGCCAGTGATTAACTATAGATGTGATTTCAACTAAGAAAGCTGAACTGGAAGTAAAAGGAATAAAAGCAGATAAATTGAGCACTGGTGCATTGTTTTTTCTTAGAAATACAAAAGTTGACAGATGGGCCTCGGAAGTGAAAATCAAGAGCAGAATATAATTCACCTTCCTACAATAAACTGAAAATCATTTAAATTAAATGTATTTTCTCACACTCTTGTCAAATGAGAAAGAAACATCCCCTTTGACACATTTACAGGTGATTAATATTGTATGGTTCATAAAAAACAAATTTATACTAGCAACATTTTCAGTGAGTAAGTGTATTTGTAATATTTTTAAAAGAAAGGGGAGAGGTCTCTTCATTTTTGAAATGTCATTAACAGTCCACATTTTCATATTTTACGTGCTGAACCTTCTGGCGAATTAAAGTGTAATGCAAGTACTGTGGTATCAGATGTCAAAGTAGAAAACACTTTTTAAAAAAAGAGATTACTATTTTCTTTAATTAGTTATGTTGCAGTATCTAAATATATATTTGTTTATAGTTATAAAATATGTGTGAAAATAAATATAGAGTTATTTTTTACATGATAGGATGCTCAAATGACACTAAAACTGGCAATTTGCAGGAGGCAAATAGAGAGAGGAGATATTTTTCTGTTGTTTTAAGGGATATGATCAAGGTGATATAAGAGAAACGCCAACTGTGCTCTCCTTTTGAGCAACTGCCAGAAAAAGAAAGAAAATACAGATGTGCCAAGGTATGTAAGAGATGGACTTGCTTCAGGTCCTGCTAAGTTCCAGGTCAGAAGGCTCATGCTTTCAGATAGAAGGAAGGACAACACATTGACCCAAAATATCTTGGTGGATCCCCTGCTTCTGGGAACTCACACTCTTCACAAAATATAAAATCATTAACATAAGAGATCAAACGGTACAGGCTGTTTTAGCCTTAGCAAGATGATGAATTCAACCTCAAGGACTTTTCGTGTTCAAGGACAAACTATCAATACCTTCAATATTAAATTTTATACTGGAGTATATCTCTTCAACTAGTTCTTTTAGAATATAAAAAATGCACAAAAGTATCGATATTTAAAAATTAGATTAATCAGAATTTTATAGAGCTTATTAACTACGCATCATAGAAAACCATCAGAGATTCAGAGAGCAACCATTTCTTCTTCCAGAGTTCTTAACTTGTAATCATGATAATTTTTTAGCCTGTATCTTTGTAAGAACACTTTTACTAAAACTTAGAAGCTATCTGCCATGATAAGTTTATCACTACCCTCAATTTAACTTCTAATTTACTTAAGTGACTATTGTAACATTATATGTAACAAAAATTTGCAACAAGATTCTAATAAAATTATCTTTATGTTGCTTATTTTGTAGGTTCTTGCAGCTGTGTGTTACTTTTCCCGGCCCCAGTTGTCTCCTGAGCGCCTGGCTTGGGTGCCTCAGCTTCTCGTCAGGGTCAGTGCTAGCTGCTACTTCCGGGCGCTTCTGCTGCCGCGCTCTGGGGGTTGGGCTGGCCGGGCATTGCCATTGGCTCAAGGGAAGAAACGAAGAGACAAGAATTTATCCAAATCCATCTGTGTGGCGGCTGGATGCTTTATTGGCTGCAGGAGCCGTGATGGAGAAGTTGCAGCTGCTCCCAACCTCACGTGGACAGATCTGGCCCCGAGGCTAGGGAGCTGCGGAAGGATATAGGGGAAGGGATAGGGGAGGATGGGAGCCCTTCACCCAATGAATGCAGATGCCATGGCAGTGATGTGGCCACAGCGACCAATGGGAACATGACAGGGGCAGACACGGGGCTTCGGGGCAAGTGGGACCACAAGAATGAGGTGACGAGCACGGAAGTCCCAGGACCGGACAGAGGAGTGTTCACAAGAGTGGTGGGGAAGACGTTCCAATCGCTGGCAGCCTGAGCTAACTTCTGTTTGGGGGGGGGAAACACGGGGGATGCACAAGGATACACAGAACCGGTAAACTTAACAAAGACCAGAACCCCTAATCTGAACCTAAACCCAGGATGCAACAGGTTCTCATGGCAGTTTGGAGGGAAGTGTTCCTTCAGAATCACCTCAGAGTAAAATTATATTACATCTTCACTAGTTGTTGCATCCTGGGTTTGGGTTCAGATTAGGGGTTTTAATATATGTTAGTTAGCCAATCCTGTGTACCCCCATGTTCCCCCCGCCGTGGTCCACTCCGGGTCACTTAACATTGGAGCATCACCATGCCAGTCCTGTAGCCATCCCCCTGTCCACTCCTGAGAGTTCTGTGTCTGTTACCACGTCCCTGCATTCCCTATTCATCCCGGAACCCTGTACACACCCCTGTCGTGCCCCCATTGGTTGCCGCAGCCTATGTCACCCCCCCCGTTATCTGTCCTCATTGGGCAATGGGGGCTTCTGCCCCCAACGGCCCGCCCCCTATAAAACCCCATGCACCCCTTTGTTTGCCGCCATTTTGTCTCCAAGTGGCGCTAGGGAGCGGTTGCTGTTCTCCACTGCAGCTCCACGCAACAATAAAAGCTCTCCAGCCAGCCGCAATGCAGGGTGTGCCTCCTTCACTTCTTCGTCTCGACCCAGCGCCGGCTACAGAGCGTGGCCAGCCCTACCCTGGTGCGCTGAACGTCACAGCGCCCAGGCCGCGAAGCAGCCCTGGTCCTGCTGAGAAACAGTGCCCTAGCTGGGTTCTCCAGAGCTGCCCAGGACCAGGGAAAACAATGCAAAGCCACAGGTGACGCCCAACGTTTGGGCCACGGCCAGTGTAGTAGCTGGCGCAGTTGGAGTTTCACCAGAGGCACCCTGAAGCCATGCAGAGAGCCGCCACTGCAGGGCCGTGCCACCGACCAGCGAGCGCCGCCACCCAGCCAAGCAAGCTGCGGTCCATGCTAGAGCAATGCCTCGTGCCGGACTAAAAACAGGGGAACAGACTCCATGAAGTAGGTCAGTGAAGACTCCATCACCCCCGAGGAAAGCACACAGTGCTTTCCCCGCATGGAAAGGAAGCGCAACTTTTCACGGCTGTGAAAGCCAAAAAGAATCCGTTTCCAGGAACAAGAACTCTGGATGCAGTTTTTGTTTGCAGAGACTCTGCTTTTGTGAGTATAAAAGCAGCAGGGAGAACCCAGCTAATACTCTCCTTCACTAGGGTGGGCTTTGCCGCAATCCCGGGATAGGGGACGCGCCGTGCACAGCGCAAGTGGCGGCCACCAAGGTCTTTCGCCTTTTTTGCTTTTTTTTCCGCTTTTCCTGCACCCAGGGGTGGGGTCGTGTGGGTGGAAATAGCATGGGGACCATGCTAACCACCCAACAGAAGGAATTCTATTCCCAAGTTAGAGAAATCCTAAAGGTGAAGGGTCCCTACCCCAAAAGTTCTGTTAAAAGTTTCGTTCGATGGCTGTGTTATTCCTTCCCTCGCGTATCCACGGAGGATGCTTGCAGCAAGGAGTTTTGGGAGCGGGTAGGAGGAAAATTAGTGGAGGGAATTGAACACAGGCATCCCTCCATTAAAGGTTCTTCACCAAGCTCCATGTGTTAATTTGGGAGGTTGTAAAACCGGAGACTGCGCGTGACATGAGCCGGGAAGGGGAGAAGCCATCGGATAAAACTGTTGTTCCCCCTGAACCCGTTTCCTCACCTTCCTCTCCTTCCCCTTCTTCCCCTATCCTGGGTGGGCAGGGGGGAGTACTCCCCTCTCCAAGGTGCAGGGCAGTTCCAAAAACGTGGACCGTGCTCCTAGCTCCCCCGAGCCCCCCCGGTGTCCTCGCCTTAGCAAAATTGGCCACTTCACTGAGGAACTGACCCCAAATCCTCCTTCCAATCCCTTTTTCCCAGTTAAAAATCCCAGTTTTGGCACTACCCTGCGCAGTTCTGTGTCCCTGAATCCTTTTCTTTGTTCCCCTGAGGAAGCCGCAGCCATGTGGCTGGTGCCTGTCTTCTCAAAATGGAAGATGGGCACATGAGGGGGCTTCTTCTTCCCATAATCCTTTTCTCCCCTTTGTTCCCTTCGTTCCCGCCTTTGACCCAACCCCCTCCTCTTTCCCTGTGGGCGTGTGCGCCGCCCCCCAGGGAATTGGGTTCCTCCCCCACCCACTCTTCCTCCTCGGGTGGGCGTTCCCTCCAGTCCCTTGCATGTTCTCCCAGCTGCGTCATTGACCCCGCCCTCTCCCTCTGGGAGAGCTCTGCTGTCTCCATCCCGCTGCCTCAGGAAGGGGACAGTCCCCATCCTGTCCCCTGCACCCTGCCTCCATCTTCCCATGGGCCCCAGAGATCTGGGGAGGAGGGAAGAAGGGGGAGGGGGGAGCAGGAGCAGGTTTCTGAGCCTTTTGCAGATTCCACGGATTGGGTCAAAGTGGCAGTTGAGAGGCATGTAGAGGGATCAGAGGTCCAAGACAAGCTTGTCCCAGAAACAACATCCATGAATGCTGAAACACAGCTCGAGATATAAGAGATCCCAGAAAAGCCCAGAAACCATGTGGTCACCTTGGCTGCTGTGCCTTCAAAGAACGTTGTCCCAAGGCAGTCTTCATTGAAACGCCGATGCTTCCACTGTGATCGGAAGGGACATTTTGTAATCCAATGTCCATTTTTGAAGAGGGCACCCCCAGGGGCAGTGGGGAGGGGAGGGGAGGGGAGGGAGACCCCACTGTCCAAAAAAACTGAAACAAGAGCACGAATCTGCCTCGCGTGAGGATAGAAATGAGGCAGGCCATAGCGCCTCAAGGGGAGATGTGATTTATCAAGTGGTGCAGGTGGTGAGTCGAAACATCAGGGTGCCTGTGAGTGCAACAGATGACCCCACCAATCAGGGGGTCACATCAAACCGCAGGTGCTGCAAGGAGGAAAAAGATTCTACATCTCTTTAAAAAATGTTTTTCCCCCAAAACAAAGAAAAATCCCCTCAGCTACCCCAGTCCATTTATGTTCCCAGTCCACGTGTTTGTAATAAAGTTGTTTTCCCAGTTCCCCTATCCCCAAACATCCAGGGAAGAACCAGCTCCACCATCATCGCAGCAAGCCCTCTCCATCTACAAAGGGCAGCCATCGCAGCAGCAGAAGAAAACACCAGGAGCAGAAGCTGGGTGAAGAAGCAACCGGACGAGCAGTGAAGAGGACCAAACAGCCGTCCTTCTTTATATATTGAAAAACAGGGATTTGTTGCATCCTGGGTATGGGTTCAGATTAGGGGTTCTGATATATGTTAGTTAGCCAGTCCTGTGTACCCCCATGTTCCCCCCGCCGTGGTCCGCTCTGGGCCACTTAACATTGGAGCATCACCATGCCAGTCCTGTAACCACACCCCGCTCCACTCCTGAGAGTTCTGTGTCTGTTACCACGTCCCTGCATTCCCTATTCATCCCGGAACCCTGTACACACCCCTGTCGTGTCCCCATTGGTTGCCGCAGTCTACATCACTCCCCCATCACTTGTTCCCATTGGGTGACGGGGGCTTCCGCCCCCGATGGCCTGCCCCCTATAAAACCCCATGCACCCCTTTGTTTGCCGCCATTTTGTCCAAGTGGCGCTAGGGAGCGGTTGCTGTTCTCCACTGCAGCTGCACGCGACAATAATAGCTCTCTAGCCAACCGGAAGGGCAGGGTGTGCCTCCTTCGCCTCTTCATCTCGCCCCAGCACAAGCCATAGAGCGTGGCCAGCCCTACCCCAGTGCACTGAATGCCACAGCACCCGGGCCATGTGGCAGCCCCGGTCCTGTTGAGAAATAGTGCCCTAGCTGGGCTCTCCAGAGCTGCCCAGGACCGGGGAAAACAACGTAATGCCGCAACAAGTCTCAAAGTTTCAGCTAAGTCAATTTAAGAATTTCCATTTTATTACAGTATTCCAGGTGCATACATTTAATTGTATTTTTACTCCTAAATTCAAAAATTGGTAATTTCCAGATTACATTATTTAGACCCCCCCTTTGATGACAAATCCAAGTGAAATTTATTTCTGTCTACTTTTTGCCTTTTTGAGATCATCACCAACACCTTGTTCCTGTTGCATTACTCTATCACTCATGATTTTATTGCACAAAGTCCCACATCCATTTATTTACAGCGTTCCAGTCACAGCATTTGACTGAATGTATAACTTTTTGTACTGTTTGGGAAGAAGATGTAAAACAAGAGAAGTAAATATTTAAATAGAATTTCCTCATATAAGGAAAATTTGTGTTTCATACATAAAATATTATCATTTCATGTTTATTCAGAGCCAGGACAAATTATTATTAATTTGCTTTGAATCAATGACTCAATGATTTAAATCTGTGTGCTGAATTAGTAATTTTGTATCTGATTTGTAAGGTTGTGACAAATTAGGTGGAATGGTCAACCTGTGTCAGTTATTGATCTCTGAGAGCGGGATAGGGCTTTCCTATGTCAGATTAATATGAACGTAGAAATGCTTTATGTGGCAAAAAATATCTCCTGTTTGGATGTTAGATTTCATGAGACCTAGTTTCAACTCCTTTGTATCTTGCATCTTATTTGCAGGTAATCTGACTATATTTTTAAATAGCTGTGGAACAAATGTCAACTTTTCCAAGGTTGTTGCAGTCTGAAAAAGATTGTACTTTTGAAAGCATTTGGCAGTTTGCTCAAAATTGTACTTATGTATTGTTTGGGGAAGGGAAAGGTTCTCTAAAACCAGAGCCAGTAAATATAAAAAAGAACTTCGAAAATTTAAGAATAATCATTTGTATTGATATTGATATTCTTCTTAAGGGTAAAAATTGCTTTTTAGAAAATCTAGACTTTTAAAAAGCTGATAGTGATAATAACATCCATATCATTAATAAAGATCAGGTCATGTATATAACATGGGATATGGAGAAAATGTAGCACTTGCTCCAACCCCAAAATAAAGAAAAGAAAGTAAGCCTTTATGCCCAGAGGTACATTTGTGCTTCTTACACAGGATGAAGTTACAGACACTCAAATTTTACTTTTTAATATTTGTGATGACTGGCATTAAACATATTTTGAATGATTTTAGATGTAAGGAAGTTAAATTTTTTGTCTTTTGTGAAGGTGAATTTATATGATATCTATTTAGGATGATGGGTGGGAGGAATGGGGTGGCAGGCTAGATAGCAAGGCTAACAGTGCTCTCTCCTTGTCTTTTCTCCCCTCTCTTCTCAGACATATGCAAACCTTATCTGTGAAATGTACAAGATCATGCAAGTTAGAAGGAATTAAGAATGTTAAATAACATCTATTTAAATTTATATTTCTGAGAAATGTGTTGTAACAACTACAGGTTGCTTTGCCAGATCATGCTTGCATCTCAGTGGAATGCCATACCTTGTTGCTCTGAACATGAGGTTATATCTGCTATAAGGCCCAGGTTCAAAATAAGTGAAATTGGCTGATTTATTATGTTATTTTCCTTCAGTTTGTCTCCCATTCTATTTTTGCCTCCATGTACACCATAGAAAATATGTTAAATAGAGGGTTTCTTTTGCTGTATGTGCAGATACAAGAAATGCAGGAACAATTTAAGAGGAAAAGTGTCACTTAAACTTCCTCCTTCATTTTAGTTCCAGAGAGCATCCTGTATGCTGGTTGTCTTACGTGCTTCACTACTTAGAAGCTTCTGCAGATTCACTGACATTCACTGTATGTAATTTGTGAAGTGCTTTTGGATGAAAAGTGCATTATAAATGTAGGGCATTATTATGGTGTACGTTGCTTGACTGGAGAAGCTTCATCAAGAAGATTGTTTTATTGGGTTATCTCCTAGGTAACTGTGATTCATTCTAATGATAGTGACTAGCAGTCTTTAAATTGGACAGTAGTGGCACAACTACAACCTAAGGGGAATAAAATTACATAGCACCAAATTAGGTAATGTTGATTAACCATATACTAAATGGATATAAAATTATAATCTCTGGCTTCTTAATACACTACATTTGCAATTCAATATTAAAGGCTATATTTTCCAAGATTCTCCAGAGGTTTTAGTTACTGCAAGAACTTACTGCATTATCATATTTAAACTTCTGCATTTCAATTGCATTTAAAATATTTAAGTCATTGTACCATCTCTAAGTTAAAAGTCATAGAAAAAATGCTTTGCTATGCATACTTTATATATACTGTTGTAGCAATTGCATGGTAATTAAGACCTCAAGTCTGCAAAGCTAGTAAGGAAAAAGAGTCACTTTTCTTGTTATTTCTGGATGACAATTCACACATTTGAAGTTTGTAGTTGCATATTATGATAAGAAGCCTTTGGATAATAAGATGTCATATTCCCCCTCCCACTGAACCACTACACCAACACAAACTTCTTTCTCTCACTTGTGCATAACACTCCCTCTTTATAATTACTCTAACAACTCATTTTAAATGGCCTTAGTAGCACAGCTACTCTCTCTTTGCTGGCTTCCACACAGGATGCTTAAGAAACAGGTCACTAAAAACAGACAACAGATTGTACTATGTATTCTCTGGGATACTAGACCAAAGCCAAAAATTTGTCTCTTTTTATTTTCACCTGTCCTTATGGACACCAGGGGAAAAAAGCCTCTTACTGCCTTTCAGACTTCACCAACAAGGCCATGTTCTGGTAAGTGCTTGATTTTTTTTTTTTTTGATTTTTTTTTTTTTTTTAATTTTTTTTTTATTCTTGCATGAAAAAAAGAAATATATCTAGGCAGTAAAAGTAATTCTCCACTTGGTAAAATGGAAAAAGGTTCCTGTATGGTAGTGAGGAAGCTGAGAGATGTGTTGATAAATTAGAAGTTGCTGCCACAAATGCAGCCATACGATAAGGATATACTTGCAGATGAAAGAAATAAAGCATCTAGAGATATTTCTAACTGTGTGACAGATTTCTAACTGTGTGAGAGATTTCTAATTGTGTGACAGCATCCTTGGAATCTTCTCATGTAGTAGTGAAAGACTCTCTTCATCCTTCTCTACATCACAAGTGCTATACAGAGCTTGAAAAATCTATTCCAGGTGTCTCAGGATTTGTGTCTCTGTGAAGTCTTGATGACCCCAAGATTGTAAAAGTCCTTTTTCTCCCAGCCTGAGCCGCCAAAGAAGGAGTCTGGAATGCTTCTCATTGTGTTTTCAAGGTTGTTTATTTTTTTCTTATCTAAAACTTTCTCTCTCTGACCTGCTGAGGTCCACCTAGTACAGAAGCCATAGCAGTCTCTGTCGAACCTTGGGTGACTCCCACATTATATACTCAAAATTACATGTTACATGTTTACAATTTCTTCACCAATTCCTATAATCTTATGTTGGACAGTATGTCCCTATCCTAAACCAATAGAAAAGTCACCATCACAGCAAGACACAGCAAGACATGGAGGACAAGACAAAGGAGAAGAAGGCTAGGACATGCACAGATTCCTCCATCTTGTACCCCGGAATTACATTCTAAAAAACCCCAAAATTCTACTTTTCCACCCTGTGTCAGTTCACCTATTACACTACTCAAACCCTTTTGGCTTGTAATTCCTCATCCAGAGTTGGCAGTTTTCCATGGGCTAAAATCAAAGCCACAGCTGTTTTTGACTTCTTGCCAAGGTTTCTGAGACCCCTGCCAGGGTCTCAAGACAGTCAGGGCAGCCAGAGGGAGCACAGGTGCTCTTCTGGAGTACCTATAAATTCTCATAGTTACTCACCTGGGAAATAAAAATTGCCATAGATTTAGATAAAAATGTTAGATATTAAATTGGTGCTGGAGAAATTTAAATAAATAAGGCATCTAAAAACATTTCTTTATCAATATGAAATCTGCATTATCAGAATTTTATATTTCTGATGCACTAAGACATAGTAAAAAGAAAGAAAAGTGGCTTACAAAGAGAAACTTATACTACTATTCAACTGCACAAATCTAAAGTTTTAAAGATTCAAATTTAAGCCTGAGCTGATAGAATTCTCTGTCCTTACAGTAGATGAAGAGAAAAGAGAATGCACACTTACAGGTATAAAAAGTTTAATCCTAAGATCTTAAAAAATTGGTGCAGATGCACTTCACTTGAGCTGTTGATAGTGACATAGTTTTGGGGGGAGAAAGCCTAATACCTACATGTCCATATTCAGGCTCTTCTGTGGTTTAATAGTACTTTTGGTTTGTTTTGTTTTATTTTTATCATACTTAATTTATGCAACTCCAAAAGTTCAAAGTCTTTGCTTAGTATCCTTGTGATACTTTACTAGAATAAGTAAAGGATGCAGTATATCCTGTAACAGCATAACATCATAGAATCGAGGTTGGTAAAGACCTCTGACATCATTGACTCCACCATGCTAAATAAACCACAGCACTAAGGGCCAGCCATTTCTTGAATACTTTCAGGGATGGTGACTCCACTACCTCCCTGGGCAGTCCCTTACAATGCTTAACTACCCCTTCCGTGACAAAATTCTTCCTGATGTCCAACCTGAAACTTTAACAAATATAGCAAAGCTACTTCACAGCGGTAGTGAACTAACATTAGAATATGTGTAGGTAAAGCCAAAAGAGATTAACAAATTGTTATGGATTTTGTTAGCAGTCTGTGTGGAAGAATAGTGTTGAACAAGAGATACGCTCTTTTTCCTGAAGCAGTGACTCCACACATGCCAGAAGGTAGTGTCACTGTAACAGTTACTGCTTTATGGCATAAGAAGCATAGAAGACAGAGGTGAGGACACTTTTCTACCAAACACATATTGTGTAGAAATATGTCAAAACACAATAACCTATGAGTTGTTTGATACCTGATGATTACTTTTAGTATATAATACACTCACTGCATCATCAGTAATGAAGAATTAACCAGTTAGATGTTCTTTTCTTCTGTGGGAGATGGACTCTTGGTGGCAGTTCTTTCTCTCTTTTTAAAGGAAGCTGCTGTCTTTCAAAGTGTGAATACAAAAGGCCCAGGAGTCAAAATCCACTACCTTCTACACATATATGGGAAACGCATTACAGACATTATCAGAATATGTATATTTGGCAAGACAGTGAAGTCATCCTTCACCTCATCCTGTTTTCAAAGCAAGTTTTTCAGATCAGCTTTTCAGATTGGCAAGCTTTTCAGATATTAGCTTCAGTGAGTTAATGTCTCAAGTATTCACTAAAAATTCTGTACAGGAAAAGGTTAACTATATCTGAAATTATCAGCAAAATAAGACTGTAACAGTTTATGCTGAATTTTTCTAAGTGATGAGGAAGTATATATGTCACCTCATGCTGAAGCATAGACGTGTGCTAGCCAAAGAATTCAAGTGGCAACTTTTTGGCACACTTTCTACTCATTTTGACAGATTTTGTAGCTGGGTTATCAGGAGTGAGAAGTCAGAATTAAAAAGGTGTAGATCTTCTTAATAATACATCTGCTCAACTAAGATAGGTTGGATAAATAAATCATGTGAACAAGACTATGGCTGGTTCAACAAATAAAGGAAAAGAGTAAAAAGAACCAGCTTCTAAATGACTCATAACATTGTTCTTAAGCTTTCCTTAAAAGTATTTGGTGCGAGCCTATAAACTACAATGAAAGCTGACTGTTATTTACAAGAATTAACACAAGTCGCAGCCGTGTTACTTCTTCAGCTGTTGTCCATCAACCACTTTGATGATTTTTACTAAAAATATGTCAGGAATACAAGAAAAAAAAGGAAAAAAAAAAGAAAAAAAATAAGAAAAAGAGAAAACCTTTTCTAAATAATATAGATAAATCTATAATTTCCACAATTGATATAATAGTCTTATAGTATTGATCTCTTGGGGCTTTTTATTCTATTGAATAACAGGGGGTGTGCACCAGGATTTTGTAACTGTGGGGTTCTAGAGTATTTTGGTCTAACAATGAAAGATATTCTCTATAATCCTTTTCAATGTTTTGCTGTTATCTTCTCATATTTCTTAACTCTGATTGAAGTGCAGCTCTACACACTGAAACTGATGTCTAAGAATTTTGATTATTTTCTGACATACATAATTTCTCAATTTACAGTGTCCACATACTTGTTGCTTTGCTTTAACTACTATCTGAAGACAGAGATCTTCATTTGCCAGTGTAATAGATTCTGTGCAATTCAAGGGAAGGAGATAGAACAGAAGCTTCTTTTACTGATGAAAACTTAACTGTCTTATGCCTTTAGTAGTCTCTTTAGATATGAGTTATTCAGCAAAAATTATTAATGAAATATAAAATCAGTAGAGTCAAACATTTAAAGAGAAAGGTTAACTTCGTAACTCATGTGAATCAGTTATCATAATTTATTCTGGAGTAATGTGCATTGAAGATTGCATTTTGCAATTGTTCTTCTTGATACTGTACAGATTATAATGGGGCATCTGACAATAGTTTTAAAAGCAAAGCATTCAGAACCTCACCTATTTTGTTTTATTTTATAGAATAAATTTGAGAGAGGTTGCAATAGTATCAGGTGTGGGCGGAAAATAAAAAGATGTTTGTTCCTTGCATTTTTTTACATTTATCAGTAGCTGTTTCATAAGACTGTGTCCATCTATGATTCTACCATAATATATGTATATTGACTGTCTGTCCAAATTTAGTAGGTGCATCTTTAGTTTAATATAGTGTCTCAAGGGGACAACACAATAAATAAAAATAGGATTTTGGTAAAGATAGGTCAGTCTTTGCCTCTGTTCTAATTAATTTAACACTTTTTCCTTTCCTCTGTGTTATCTGATGTGCAAACCTTCCATGGCATGATTTATCAAGAAAGAAAGAAAAGAAAGAAAAGAAAAAAAAAGAAAGAAAAAGAAAGAAAAGAAAGAAAAAGAAAGAAAAAGAAAGAGAATCCATTATTCGCACCTTTAGAATTCAAATCTTGGTTTACAGTCAATTTTGATGTGAAATTTGTCTAGTCCAGCTCATTATGCTACCAGCTGGAAGACCCTATTTTGTCAGTGAAGCATAGAAAATTGAGGTTGATGCAGTGAAGAATTGAGTTTAATATCCAGACAAATGTTCTACTTCAGTGTTGTTCTGTACTGTCTGGTGCAGAATTGATGTTGACTATGCAAGTATTTGTTAACCTGTCATTTTGGTAGAACATGAGGCTATTAATCTGCCCTTCTTGTAACAGGATGGGCAATTCAGATACTATAGTAGTGCAAACATGGGAGAACTATCCATAGATCTAGATAAAACTGGGATTCACATTAAAAACAGGATAAAAAAAAAAAAAAACCAAAACAGAATAAGTGAAATTTCTCAACACTGAATCTGCCTGTTAAAATATTCTTTACTTACCTTTGTATTTGGCTTTGGGGTTATGGGATGGGATTCTCAGACATCTTGTAAAGTTGCCATGTATGGGAATGTAGAACATAGACAAAGGCAATATTCCTCAGCTGTGCCTCACTTGCTCCACAAAGCAAGAGCTATCAATTATTGCAGATGCATTAAAAATGCAGACGATAACTGACCTATTCTGGAAAATATATGCCAACACTGCTGTGTGCTTGTAATAATCCTGTTTAGCTAGCATCATAAACATGATGTCCATTATACAAAGTGGTGAAAACATAAAATTAAAAGGTGATATTTGGTTACTTTGGTTATCTTTCTTGTTCTTATTACTTTAAAACATCTACTTAATGCAAGGCAGTTAGCTTGGATATCAAATATGCTTTGTCATGGAGCTGCATCAGGGGTTTTGGCTCTGGTAGTTACTCTTCTTCAAAATAGTATGTATGTTACTGCATTTTGGATATAAACAGTAACAGAAACTGTCAATGCTACACTAATGTTTTTGTAATTGCTTAATGGTTCTTGCAAAGCATTGTGGTGGTTCATCCCCCCTGTTTCCTCATTAGGACACCGTATAATCTCATGATCAGGAACACTGTTCACACCAAGAACTTCTGGAACTTCATTTTTCATCCCTAGTCGCCAAAAAAATAATTTAAAATGTATTCTAATCTGATTTTCCCTTATATGCTTCATTAATGTCGTAAGTAATTGAGGGGACCTTGTAGCTGAACACAAGGTACAGTTCATGCTTTCACAAATTTATATGAAACCTGGTTTTGCTAATACCTGTCATGATGATGTTTTGAGACCAAATATTGAGGCCTTCTCCATTTCTCATGCTGCATCCATAGTGAAGCAGCAAGAAGTTGGTACTGACCAGGAAGTTGGGAGGTTACATACTTGGGACAACTGACCCCTGTGGACCCAGTTTAGCTAAAAAAAAAAAATCTATACTATATCTCAGTTACCATTTGCATTTAATCACACACACACACACACACACACACACAGAGAATATTATGAGTTGGAAAGCACACAAAAGGGTCGTCAAGTCCATCTCTTAAATGAATGATGTGATATTCAGGAGTGAAAACTAGCAGGGAAGAAGGAGGAAGTAGAGGGCATATCTGGCTTTGAAATACCTGTTATATATGATGTAACTCTGCTTTTCCTGGAGATGGCTAAACACATGACAGCTGTTGGGAAGTAGTGAATTAATTCCTTACTTTGCTTACCTGTCATATGAACCATTAGCTTTACCTCTTCAAATAACTTTACCTCAACATATAATGTGTTTCACATTCACCCTTGTTATTCTCTTCCACATCCCATATTGGAGAATGAACAAAAAACTGTGTTGACTAGAAAAAAAAAAAAAATAGTCAACTTTTGTTGATTAGCTGCCTACGAGGGTTAAATCACAACACTCTCCAAAAAAGAGGTAACAAAGTCCTTAATATTTTAAATTCTTAAATGTATGAGCAGAAAACAGCATGTGGAATTTACTGCTTTGCTATCACCAAATATAAGACAAACTCATCTACAACATACCAAAAATGGCATAGCTTTTGAGGCTACAGTTTTGAGAGAAATTAAACATATAATTATGTGGGAAAAGTATACCTTCAATACTAGGAATTAATTTTAAAAAACACTATGAACAGTACAGTGGTGTTTAAATGTTAATGAAATGGTGATAAATTTAAATTATTGATGAGTGCTAAAACCAGAGTCACAATAATAATGATTGTAACACTTAACTGTGACATTTTTATGTGGAAAAGTAGCAAATTTTCAACTCCTCAGTCACTGAAAAGCATGAAAAATTTATAATAATGTTCTTCTATTACTAATTTAGACAGGTCACTGACTGGTATACATAGAAAATCCTTTTTGGATTTCAAAACCATTGTCATAGAACTCTTGTGTTTATCAATTCCAGATGCAAGCACCTATTAATATTATCATAATATAGTGAAACAGCACTTCTGGTACTCCTGGTTGAAATGGTAAGTCCAGATTTTATGAAGTACATGCTATCAAAATCCATTAATTCACGATGCTACAATACATTATCTCTGGAAGACTAGAAGTTGTTTTTTCTGATGATCTTTTATTAAAGATTTTAGTGGCTGAGCCATCAAACCAAGGTGTAATAATGTCTCAGGGCATACCAAAACTACTGCTTCTTTTTTTTCTTGTAATTGGAGTTACACTGTGGAGGTCAACTTCTAGTATTCAAAGCAGGGATTGTGGTTTCACCAGGTCTTCACATAATCCCATTACTTCTAAGAGATCCATCACCTCACAGCAATTGCATCCATAGTACATATTAGGAATAGCCTAATTGATTTAAATACTTGCTAAACAGACCTCACTGGGAGATTGAAATTACATTTTCAGTGTTTTAATAATTTCTTAAACTGCAGAGTGGAAGAGTGTATGCACTCATTCACAATATCAGGCTATAGTCATTTATATTTTTAAAACCTTTGAAGCTACAAAGTTTTAAGAATGGATGGGGAATATTCTTCTGACTTGAAACTTTTTGAACACTTTTGATTTACTTATCTATTTAAAAATATAAACCATGCCTGACTTTTGCTATACTTTCACATCTGAGTTCATGAAATAATCTGGTTTCACTCAACCTAGTTATTTTTAAATCATACATATTTCCTTTGAGCTGAGAGCTTCTACACCTTATTTATCCTACTTTTATATAAAATAAATACTATAATAATAACTTCTAAATTAAATGCTGGGATAACATGTCATTCACAGAGTCTATAATATAAAATTCACCTCCACATCCTTCTTTCAAGCATAAAATTCACTTAAATCAATGCCAATAATGTAACCTTTGATGTCAGGTGCAATGTGCACAAAATTGATATTTAACATTTTGTTTAATGTTTTGAGGTATCTAGTTATTAAAAAGTTACCTTAGGGAAGAAAGTAAATCCATGGTTTGTCATCACATTGAACTCTAAGCCAGGTTAAAGTCTGTGTTAACAAATTAGAGAAAAGTAATTACAGGAAAATTTGATTAGATCTCATTTAATACTATGTACAGTCTGGTGTTACATTTTAGAAAAATGACTGTTTGCTCTTTCAGACTACTTGTAACTCATGTTTGAAACAACCTTTTTAATGGAGCTTTTTTTCAAGATAAAGTTTATACCTGGAATTTATTACAATTTTGCATATGAAACACACTTCAAGAGTTTTAAAAGTTTTGTCTTCAGGGAAGTTTATAATATTTAGTTCTATATTAGGAATGTGGATTTAAACAATTTTTTTTGTGGAAAAACTGATGGCAGGGATTAAACAGAAGATGGAACAGTTCATATGTCAGTGAGAGTTCCTCTATTAAATAATTGAATAAATAACTTTAGTTCTGTTAAGTGACCATTACTCTGTCATAAGTTAATATTTAGTACATACTGGAATAAACCTGAAGGCAGATATCAAACACTGGCTTGACAGCAACTGTGCAGATAGTCAGCATTTAGCATATGTGATAGCCCTGTAAGGTCACAGGGTTTTGATCTTATTTAGTTAATCTACTTCTACTTCAACTATTTCAAATATTATTTTAAGATATAATTAAGCCTAGATAGTCTTTCATGGAAGAAACTGATTATTACCTTGTCTATCCAATTTTCTTTTCATTTTAAGAATGCTTAAAATTTTACAAGTACTACAAGTACTGTTCTTTCTCATTTTGTAAGGATATATGACTGCTCAGCAATGAGAAGTTCTATAGAATTTTATTTCTTTAATTATTTTTTTAATCTCTGAGTTCCAAAAAAAAAGGTGAAAGGGCATTCATGAGAAACTCTAAACCCAGCCACTTCCAAATCTGATTCTGCTACAGACACTTATTTTCCAATGTCTTTATTTCATTTCTTTACTCCTTCTTCTACTCCTTTTCTTTACTGCCATCTCCTTTTCTCCTCTCTTTCTATACTTGCTTGTCTTAAGCTATATGCAGTTCTTCCCTTAGAATCAATGATAATTGAGGTGGAGGCAGTGTTGAAAGCAGCCCCACTCACTGTATAATTAATATAATTATATTTTATATTATGCATATCATATCACATATACTGCATAATTAATAATTCATTTCTAGTTTTTCCCCTGCAATTAAGTTATAATTTATTGCAGGATTCATAGTTTCAAATTCTATGGTGTATGCACAAGGATTGATGAAGACTGGAGCAGTAAAAAGTTAGACATACTAGAACAGTCAAATATGTGCCATAGTTGTTAAGCTAAGAATACTCATACTTCTGTCTGTCTCAATATTTATCTATTTATCTATTTATTCATATATATATAATTATCAGAAAGATTGGATTTTCCTCAATTGAAGCCCATTTCATAACTCTCCCAATAACTGGATTTTAAGTCTCTCATCCTAACAGACATCGGAACTCTAGGGTGTAATTTTCTTTTATTAGAGGAAGTGTGTGTTCTACATGTTTTCTACATAGCAAGAACAAATGCAAGGATACTTTATAATCCTTACATACAGTTTCAAGAATCAAAGGCCCAAATTATCAAAGGTTATTTCAAATTTTGAAATATTCAAGATATTTCTTGAAATCCCATTTTCTTTTGCATATTCTAGTCATCACTACTCTCTACCCTTTGAGCAAGTATATCCAAGTTGTCTGCCCATCGGTCCACTCATGGCTGCTGCACATTAGCTGAAACACATGCACTGCTGACACATATTGCATTGCTTCCCATGGTTATGACCCACTGGGAAATATCAGTCATACACATTAACATAAAATTACTGAAAATAAACTCCAACCTGTGATTCTCCTCCAGAAAACAAGAGGTTTATGTTCACTTGTCTGTAATTTTCAGAAATACTGGTAGTGGTTCAGTAGCTTTCAAGATGAAGGAACACAAGTAACCCAGGACAAGTGGAGGCATTGCGCTTTCTTTAAGAGCTCAGTAGAACTCAACTTCTTATCAAACTGTATATTCACAACACCTTTATTGCTTTGGAATTATGCGTACCTTTCCAATTTATCTTGTTAAATACCGATTTAATAAAAGCACTTCATTAGATCAATCATTTCAGAAGCACATTGATTTTATATCACACCTCATTTCTCATACTTCTCTTACCTCTTTAGCATTTTCCTCTTGATACAAATGAAAAGCTCTTTGACCTCTCCTTACCTTGTAACTGTCCCACTCTGGGACTTTTTGACACAATTTTACTGAGAGATTATATTAAGATATGCACAAATTAAAAATAAAAAGCAAGTTACTTATTTGCTACATATGAATTTGGGTCTGATGAGCTAGAATGTTCAGCACTATTATTCTCACCAATCCAGTGAGATCTTTGTTAGCTAGGCATCTGCCTTGAAAGAAAAAAAGATCCCTGAAACAGTTTGATTCTGGATGTTGCTGAGTAACCACTCTCTGAATCTTTTGGTTTTTTCTCTTGTAATCCCACTGTTGTCTTGTCTTGAGTCCTTGACCTGCCAGTTATACAAATCTCAAAAATCTTACCTTTCTCTGAAATGTCACTTTTCCTATCTTCCAAGGCTGTAGTCCACATGCTTTGCCACAGATCTTTTTCACAATGCAAAAATTCTTTCCAGAAATTCAAGTCAAGATTATGCAGCAGCATTGCTAGGTGTTGGAGTACAGTCAACTGAAGCACAGGGAGGTGCTATATAACAGTGATAGGATTAATTGTTCTGTCTGCTGTCAAATTAATTTGGGAGGATATGTTTTGGGGCAAGAATAAGTAGTTTTCTGAAATGAAAACTCAATATTACGCCTTCTTTTTCCTATTACCCTTCTAATGTGCTTTGAAGGAACAAAACTGTTGAAACTGCAAGATGGATAAACCTTTCAGGACTTTTCAGTCTCATCAATAAAGAGTTCAGAAGAGGCAGAGGAAAGGTGATATAAAGAAGGAAGAAAGAAGGGGAAAATGTTTTGAAACTGTAGAAACATTTCCAAGAGAACTGTAAGAATAAACTTCACTTCTATACATTTCGTTAGGTAACACTTCCAAAGGAACTTGAAAGATAAATTTGATAATATTCATGTTTTATTTTCAATGAAAATTAATTCCTGGATTTAATTATAATCTTTAATATTTATGATGAACAATCACAACAAATATTCTGGACTTGAACTACGTATTTGCTGTATTTGAGCTGAATGAGGAAATGATTCAATTAGACACCTCATGCTTCAACCCTGAGGAGACATGTCTACCAGAGGAAAGTACAGCTATTCTGCACCACTGAGCTGGCTAATTCAACTTTCTGTGCATGATTCAAACATCAAAGCAGCTCCACCTTTTTTTAAAATCTCTCCCAATATTCTGAAGAAAAGTTTGGCTGACTCTTTCAGAAAGTCAGCTAGAATTAGAAGTATAGGATTAGTCCAGGAGAGTTTTTACTTTTTATGCTATGAAACACTGTACACTACCTGGAACATATAAACCAATCCTATTACTGTTGCAATGAATCTACATAGCTTTCTATTAAATTACAAGCCAGCTTCCTTGAAACTGCCAAAGTTAGAAAACAAGGATTGCCGGTAACATCTTCCTGTGAACATTTTTGAATTTTCCAGTCTGAAAAAGCCAGAGATTTTATACTATAATTATTTCCTGAGTGCTTTACAAGCTACATTTTGCTTTCAGTGTCACTGAAGATTTAATTAGTATTACATTATATCAAAGACCTTTTTCATGCTATCAGGTATAAATAAATGTTGCTTTAGCAAATAGATGTGCATAGCCTTTCTCTCCTCCCCAGAGGAAGAATACTGGAATGGCAAGGACGTTACCATTTAAGTGAAGCCCAGCAGATGAATTATGATAACTTATTCAGATTTTCTGACAATATTTAAAACATTCATCTAGGAGAAAAGAAAGAGTGATAGATAGCCCTTCACTAGAGACACTTATCTCCTTTTTTGAGGAGATATGAATAATCAGCATTTTCTTTTTGTGGCCATGATAATCTGATAAGATCTTGTAGCAAAGCATTGTTATGAACAATGCCTTTCCCCATTTCTATCTATAATGGAAATGTCACTGTGTTTATCCTAAGGGAAGATGTAGAGAAAATGTTCCTCCAAATCCTAACAGATTTAGCCTTTCTTGCTATGCCTGAAAAAGAATGTTTTTGACTGCTGTGCTCTGTCTATGAATGGACCCACCAGGAATACATCATCACTGTGCCCAATTCATTCATCCTCTTCCAGTTCACTTCACTGGATCCCAAAGAAGAACATGGGCACGCCAGAGGCAGTGAACTCTCTGCAGAACAACCTCACTGTTCATGGAATTTCTTGAGAGAAACAGCATTCTGTGGACATTCAGTGGGGGAAAAAAATGAGGTTTTTCACATCATTTTATTTTGGGATAGAAAGGAAATGGGACATTATTTACAGAAAATTATTTTCTCTAGCCAGATATTGTGCTCAAGGGATTAAATAATTAGATAGCATTCAACTCATGACCTGTTTTTTAGATTTAATTTAGAAATCTTGATGATGCACACAATAAAAATAGCCTGGAATCAGACATATGGTTTATCATCTTCCCCATTTTTCACTGCAGTCAAAAATGAGGTAGTGAGGGGGAGGAGGTTGTAAAAAGAAGGGGTTTTGACAGCATCAACAGTACAAGTGTGAGAGGCTGCTGAATCCAATAGCCTGATGAGTATGAGAGTGCTGTTGTTCTCTGTCCTCAGGTCCAGCCAGTGGCAAGGGTGAGCACAAATTCCTGATAGGCAAACATGCATGAATACACACAAACACAATATACATACACATGGCTAATCACATGGATCAGCAGAGACAAAAAACATAGCACTCAAACAAGCATGGATGGACTGATAGCTGTCTCCTCTTTCCTGAATAAGGTTGAAATCTGCTGACAGAATACCTATACTTATAGAGGTATTTATATACAGCATAAATTGTAGAAAACTATAAATTGCCAACTACAAATTGTAGAAAATCAGCCAAGAGATTGTTTCCAGATCCCCAGATCTCTCAAGTTGTTGGCATTGAAATGTACAATGGCCTATGACTCATATCTCCAATCCATTATCAAGTCCACAGACCCAAGGTCTCCCCAGTGTTTGTCTCCTAGACTTTTTTATCATGTAATTGCTGACTACTCTGGCTTGAATCACATACATGCACAAGCACAAATGTTATATAAAAATGTCACAGAGAGGCCAATTACTTTTATAGAGTCATAGAATATCCTGATTTTGAAGGGATCCACAAGGATCACTGAAGTCCAGCTCCTGGCCCTGCAGAGGAGAGCCTGAAGAATCACACCACGTGTGTAAGAGCAATGTACAAATACTTCTTAGACTCTATCAGGCTGTTGCTGTGAGCACTACTTCGAGGATCCTGTTCCAGTGCCCAACTATCCCCTGAGTGAAGAACCTCTTTCTAATATCCAACCTTAACCTCCTGTGACACAACTTCAGGCCATTCCCTTGGGTCCTGTCACTGGTCACCAGAGAGTGAGCAATCAGTGCCTGCCTCTCCACTTCCACCCATGAAGAAGTGTAGACTGCAATGGCATCTCCTCTCAGTCTCCTCCAGGTTGAAAAAGACAAATTACCTCAGTCACTCCTCATAAGTCTTCCCTTCCAGACCGCTCATTGTCTTCAAAGCCCTTCTTTGGACTCTCTTTAATAGCTTTTTATCTTTTTTTATATTGTGGTGCGAAAACCTGCACACGGCACCCAAGGTGAGGCCACACCAGCACAGAGTAAAACTGTATGCTAGAACAAGAACTCCCTAGCCTGTCTGACAATGTTGTGCCTGATGGACCTCAGGACACAGCTGGCCTTCCTGGCTGACTAATATTGCATTTGCCATTGACCAGGACCACATCTCATTCCCCACATCTACATGACTTTTAAATATTCCCTGGGAAGCTGACTCAACCACTTCTCCAGGAAGCCTGTTTTTATGAAGAAATTTTTCCTAATATTCAATCTAAGTCTCCCCTGATACAACTTGAGACCATTTCCTCTTTCCCCATCGTTTGTTACTTGGGAAAAGAAACAGGTACTCACCTTGTTATCACCTCCTTTCAGGTAGTGAAACAGCTGTAAGGTCTCTCTGCCCTGAGCTTCCTTGTCTCCCGGCCAAATACTGCCACTTCCATCAACCACTCTTCACAAGACTTGTGCTCTGGACCCCTCTACAATTTTGGTGCCTTTTTCTGGACTCATTTGAGCACTTCAATGTCTTTCCTGTGGTGAGGGGCCTGAAATTGCATAGTGGATTCAAGGTGTGGCCTCACCAGTGCCCTATACCCATCCAAGCAATGAGCAGCCAGTTTCTGCAAGAGAATGTTGTGGGAATCAGTGTGAAAGATTTTATTAAAGGCCAGATAAACCATATCCACTCACCCATTTTCAATCACCTACTGTGTGGGTCATTTCCTGTAGAATGAGATCAGGTTAATGAAGCATGACCTGCCTTTTATAAACCCATTGCCCTTGGACTTCTATCTGCAAATTAATAGTTGTCTGCCTGAAAAGCTAGTATCTGATGGCTGTACCAGTGTAGGAAGCTTTCTTGCCATATTATCAATTTCCTTAAAATGTGGGTCTGGGCTGCGTATTAGGCCTTCTATTGCCCTCAGGAGATAATCCCCTATGACAATGAACTGTCTTTTGCTTTATGGAAGCAGTTTTGACACAGATCTTGGGCTGACATAACTTGGAGATAACTCCAAGCTTGATGAATCATTGTCCTTGTCATTGGTTCCACTTGCCAGGGCACCTGGGAAGGTGGGGCAGGACAGAGAATATGTATCTGCTGTGCCAGGCAGAAACTTCCCATTGCCCTGTACACCTTTAAGTCTCCACATTCAGCCAGGTGAAGAAATGATAGAGAATCCTCCTTATCATGTTTCCTGTCTGTCCAGGAAAGGTAGGGTGCAATTTTGGAAGTATTTTAGTGCAGTTTCAACTCCTCCCTCAGACTCCCTGATGCTTCTCAACCCATGCTCCTCCTCCCAAAACAGTGTCACTAAGCGGAGGAGTTCCTTTGCCCAGGCACACCTCCCAGGGTGTTGCTGTTTAGTGCTGGTGTACTAGCAGAGCACACCCTACATCCTGACACCCAGGTGACAGTGTTTTCCCACTGTAGCTTTGTGGGGACAGCTGTGTCTGTCACCATGGGTGAAGTGCCTAGAGCTGACATGGCCCTCTGGCAGTTTTATACATTTGCTCCCTGGTCGAGCTGGCAGAGCTACAGTCCTCTTGCTGCACACCCTTCTGTGGCAGCTTATTCTGTGTGAACTGCTGTGCCATGCCCTCACTGATGTGCCACACCTGAATTGCCCATTCTATTCTCAGCACTCCTGGCCACTAGTGGTATCCAGAGGCTTCTTTTGCTGAGGGCAGTGGCATGTTTGACCACTGCTGCTCCTCTCCCTGACAAGTTCCATCAACCACTGTCATGCAAGTTACAGGCTTCAGGCAGCACTCTCTGCTCCTCTGAGGATTCTCCAGTTTGGGAAATCTTGCCATGCACACACTATGATGCCCCTCTGTGCATGTTCCTGGCACCAGATCTGCTTATTGAGTTACGTATCAACTCCTATCAGCTTCAGAATAGATCTTCAGAATCACATCAAAACCAATTAAACTTGTTTCCAGTGCTGTACTGCTAGAATGAAGCTTCTGCTATTCCCACCAAAATTAATCTTTTTAACACAGTTCTTATATAGATAGGTAAGATTTTCATTCATATGTGAAAATATTTCCCTTCAGTTTTATAAAAAAGCCTCTTCACTTATTGCCATATTGAATGAAAAATTCTTAAGAAAGTAAATAATATAACCCTTTGATTTCCATTTCCTTTGCTTTTCTAAAAGGAAAATATTAACTCAGATCCTTAGTGAAGGATTAATCTCACCAAACAAATATAAATTGGCAGAGTGGATTAATCTGACCTAATAGTTGTCCACAACACAGAATCTTTATCTGAACTAGTCGTGTAAAACGTTCATATAATCAATAGACAGAACAGGCACTTAGAAGGTCTCATTCAGCTGACCTATTTTAGACACTTATATTTGAACAAATACCTATTTCTCTCCAGTGACTAAGAGCTTAGAATGACTAGCTCCAATATCAAGCAAACATACTTCTAATGAACTGCAGAATCTAATGGACTAGGATCAAATTAGGACTTGACTTATTCCCACTGAAGTATAAAATTGGATTTTAAGATTCCTTTAGAGCCAGAGCACATTAGTGTTACAAAACACATTAACTTTTACCCAGATGTCATTATCACATTTCTTCCTAACAGCTTTGAGCTACATCTAGAATAATCCTGACCTGTCATCATGTATTTGGGTTTTGCATATGATTGAGGCCAATTTCATAGGTAAACTGAGGGTGTAGACATTTAAGTTTTACAAGAAAATTTCACCTGGAATTCAGGTCTAGAGACATACAAGTAAATTTTAAATTTAGAGACCTACAGTTCAGAAGTTCAACTCCAGATTATATACACATACATTTGCACTCATGTGTGAGCATAGGATTCAAATCTGTTGCCTAATAGATTCGGAACTGGTGCAGCTACCGCCATTTGAGGTACCTGAGCACTCCCAAAGTATTCTGCTTGGCCTAGCAGTTGTATTACAAGGCATATGTGACCTTGTGAGGAAGACCTAAAACCAGCTGTGATTAGATGGTAATTACTTGGATCACGTGCCTGTGCTCATGCAACTAAACAAACCTCCTACACAATGCACTCACCAGTGCCTAAAGAGCTCTATTGCTGAACCAGATACTGACAAACTGAATGGAGAAGGGAATAGCTGTCTTGGCATTTTTTGATTTTGTTGTTTTTTTCTTCTGAAAGAATGAGGACTAGAAATTGTATTAGTGCTTTGTAATGACTTTAATAAAATTGCCTAAATAATTATTTCTAGCAGAAAAATTGACTAAACCCAGCAAAAAAAAAAAAAAAAAAAAAAAAATTAAACCTCAGGAGGTGTTGTGTACTTTGAGCAACTACCTTGGAAAGCAGTGCAACAGGTTAGTACAAAACAGTTGTGCAGAGGGAAGATAATGTGGGAAAAGAGAAAAAACAAATTGTCCAACAGACACTGTCCTGGTAAGCGCAACACACACATGCTGAATTTCTGTTTTTCTTTTAAGGGACATCTGTACCTTTATTTGGGGCAAAAATATTGCATAATGATTCTTCAATTTAGTGTATATTGAACTTTAAGAGTGTCATCTTATACACAGATACAGAAAATTTATGCTATGTTGGAATGAATTTGCTTGAAAACCAAATAAGTATTAGTCTAAGTTATTGAATAAGTGTCATCAAGAGGGAAAACATAACATTTTGCAATTAAATAGACCTTTTCTGGACAATAATAAGTGTTTGGTTTTACTACATGTATGGTTTATAAGAAAAGACAAGCAATTTCTTTTTTTTTTTTTTTTTTATATTTAAATTGAAGATTAAAATTATAGAATCATAAAATCATAGAATCATAAAGTCATAGAATGTTTTGAATTGGATGGGACCTTAAAGATCACCTAGTTCCAACTCCCTTGCCAGAGGACAGAGACAGTTTTCATTAGACCAGGTTGCTCAAAGTCCCATCCAACCTTACCATGAGCACTCCCAGGGTATCCATAGCTTCTCTGCGCAACCTGTTCTACTGTCTTATCACCCCCACTGTAAATGCTTTCTTCCTAATATCCAATCTAAACCTACTCTCTTTCAGTTTCAAGCCATTCTCCCTTGTCCTATCACTACAAGTCCCTGTAGAAAGTCTCTCTCCACCTTTCTTGTACCCCCCTATAAGTACTGGAAGGCTGCTGTATGGTCTCCATGCAGCTTTCTCTTTTGCAGGCTGAAGAACCCCAATTCTCATCTGTCTTCATAGGCATTTAGGTGTATTAGCCCTCTGATCATCTTCATGACCCTCCTTTGCTATGCTGGAGACCCCAGCCCTGATTCCAAGTAGAGTCTTAAAAGAATAGAGGAAAAGAATAATCTCCCTCAACTTGCTGGCCACAGTCCTTTTGATGCAGCCCAGGATACAGCTGGCTTTTCAGGCTGTAGGTGCACATTGATCAAGGCTGTCAAGGTCTCTCTGAAAAGCATTCCTTCCTTCCAGCATGTTGAGCTGCTTACTTTATGTGGTTCCATTTTCTGTATATCAAAACTTTGAGGTATTTGTACTTTGATTTACTAATTTAACTCTGGATATCCAATGTGGAAAAATTTGGCTTTAGAGCTTGACCCTGTACCAAGTCAGTAGTGAAGAGAAGAATAACTCTTATCTCTAAGCGACAACTGAAAGTCTTTTAAATTGCAAATGTGCAATAGACAAACAGATAGGGGGAGTATCTTCAGACCTCTGAAGTCAGATGGCATATAGAATAATGAAATTAAAAAATAATTTAAATTGGAAAAGACCTTGAAGATCATCAGTTCTAACAATTAAACTAACATTGTCAAGTCTACCCTTAAACCAATGTCACTAAATCCATATAATGTATGTAAGCTTATACTTCCTAATGGGACTGCTTTTTCTTTTCATGAAGGCTGAGTCATTCCCTAAACAAACCACTGCATATAGAAGTAAGAAGGCTGTGTTATCTCCAGACTATTGCATGGAATAGAAAATAACCCTAACTCTTCTTTCATTTTAATGACCTTTGAAGTGGCAGTGGCGGTCAGAAAATATATTAGCATTGCTTTTTACATTTAGCACCAACTGTCCCTGAACTTTGTTTGGGTGAAGAGAAGTTCTTTGCATAAATTCCACACAGAAAGGAAGAATAACTACAGCAGAATAAAAACACAGAAAGAACCTAACCTGTATTAAGAGCAAAGAAACATACAAACACAAAACAAAAGGTACAAATGAAGGAAATGTTTCTGCTTCTTTGACTTCCCACATATTCTTAGGAAGATTAACTGTTTGATTATTCTGTGATGTTAAGGTATGAATTTTTAATATTTTTACTTTTTGTTCCAAATGCTAAGATACATAACACAGTTGGAAAAAGTGGGGATATTTGCCACATTGCATAACCATATATTATGGTACCTATTGAAATCAATAAGGGATGGACTTTTATTAATATCTTTCTTAATTAATTCAGGACAACATGGTCTCCATTAAAATTCCATCCAGAACTTCAGGAATTATGAAATCTGTGAGAATTTCACTTTTTCCAAAGAATATGTCCCTGATTCCCTTAGGCTGATGCATCCATAATGAATGTCTCTGGTTCTATGCTGAGCCCCATTAAATCACTTTCCTGGATACAGAAGTACATCCATATGAATCAGCCTGTTGATCAGGCCCTGTGTTCTGGCAAAGATTATCAGATTGATGCACAGTCAGTCTTGAAGTACCATTTAACAACTTCAAATAGACTGTAAATGGGAGTTAAATGCTTTATAGGTTTCTGATGGCTTTTCACAGAGGAAATTAACCCTAAGTGAATGTGCAGGCTGCCTATATCTTTTATACAGTGTCATGAATTCATAAGCTCCTTTTGTTCAGAGATTTTTTAAAATAATTTTTACACTAGATTTCTCACGGGAATTGTTTTGTGTCTCAAATACTGATTACTTATAAACAGTTTTATACATGGATTTTACTTTTTTTCAACAGCAACTACCAATTTACCATTGTTAGAGAGTCAGAGAATAATGATATTTTTTCATTGTATCAAACCCTTATTAGTCCAATACAAAGAATGGGACAAAGTTACTTGTGGTATGTTGGTTTTTTTTCCCCTAGAAGCTAAGAGGTGTATATATCACTTTTCTCTGATTTCTCTCTGCCTTCACTTATGCTAGTTATTTCATCAAAACCTCCATTGTAAGTTAATTCCAATCGAGATATAACCTAATCACACAGGTAGTAAGAACTATTAAAAAGCTTAGAAATGTATGGATTATCTCAAATCTTTTTGTCAATGTATATTACTTAGGGCTGCAGGTCCAATAGATATAGTGGTTAGATATGTATTTTGTAAGCTTCTACTTATATAAGAATTTTTATTTTTTGTGAAATGCTAATTTTGATAACCCTGATCCTCAATCCTTTTATTCTACATACTTAGCATATATTATATTAGAGGAGACAAATGAGGGTCTGAATTTACTTTTATCTGCTTGTGCCCTACTCTAAGTAGAACCTACATCTATGGCAGATTTATTTCATTTATGAAGACAATTCTTATTAGGAAATTACTCAAACGTTTAAAAAAAAATTCTGACAGAGTATTGATTCACAAGCCAATACAAATCCACAAGCCATTGTAAAACAAACAATTATGACAACATTTTTATAAATAGAAAAGTTTATGAAATACAGACAAAATGTAGGAAGTTGGGGTTTGTATCTAGTATTTCGATTAATATTTCTATTACTTATGACTTATAAAAATCTTTTTCCTGGTTGAATTTATTGGGGTTTTTTTTGATTCTTTTTTCCCACTCTTTCTACATCAAGGGATTTTACAAGAAACAAATCACTTTTACTTTTAATTGTTTAGATAAATTCTCTTCATTAATGAAATCATGTATGTTGTCATAAATTTGCAAGTGGCAGAAGAAACCTTAGCCCACATTTGGTTAAGCTCTTATAAAAAATGCACTTTCATTGCAAAGGTCAAAGTGGCGATAAGCAGAGAAGTGAAAAAGATGAAGTCCATTTCATGAATAGAAAGAAGAAAAAAGGAAAGGGGAAAGGGGAAAGGGGAAAGGGGAAAGGGGAAAAGGGATAGGGAAAAGGGAAGGGGAGGGGAGGGGAAAGGGAAACAGAAAGAAAAAGGAAAAGGAAAAGGAAAAGGAAAAGGAAAAGGAAAAGGAAAAGGAAAAGGAAAAGGAAAAGGAAAAGGAAAAGGAAAAGGAAAAGAGGAAAAGGAAAAGGAAAAGGAAAAGGAAAAGAGGAAAGGAGGAAAAGACCTTTCTGAAAGCATGGCAATGCATAGTTGTTTAACTGTTTACAATATTAACTCTCCAAAATCATGAATAGACTATTTGATGAAACAAATAGACTGTTTAGACTGAAATAAGCACAAGAGTATGACAGGTGACATCCCTAATTTTCAGTTAATAATGTTTCTAGCTACAGATAATCTTTTCTTCACCACTGGTAAGACAGTGATAGAAAACATATGTGCTGCCTTCTCTGACATGCTTCTGGCATGAAGAGACTTTATAGGATTGAGTCCAGAGGAAAAAACACAAAATGATTAACAGTCCTTAGAATTTAGCTGAGAAGGTAGCTCATGGGGTTTGTTGCTGTTGGAGTTTTTGTGGGTTTTTTTTTGTGGTTTGCTTTTGGGTTTTTTGTTTGTTTTGGTTTTTTAAATAATAATTTTAAAACAAATAGCAAAAGTGAAAGTATTTTCTGTGTGGATGCTAGAATATAATAACATACTGAACTATAGAAGATTTCACTTGGATGTCAAATACAATTTTCTAGTAAGAACAGTATGAATTGCTTATGTAGGCTGCAAAATCTCCTTTGCTGATATTTTTTTTCTAAGAAGTATCCTTTGTATCAGTAGTGCTTAGAATATGCTAGATTTCACAGTTGATCTAGCAAAAAGTAGGACTGGGTAAATTTTCAAGATTTCTTTTTTACTGCCATGATATTTGTTAATTAAGTGACAATGATGCTAGTGTTTTCTATTAGTTAAGGTTTATCTGTTAATCATAGAATTGCAGAGTCATGTTTTACATGAGATCAGCCCTTTTCATAGCATTTCCTGTCTTTATCCTACAGACTGCCTTGCCCTGCACATTTTCTCATCAGTTAGCACAGCCACTCTGGCACTTTCCAATATCCTGGATTCTCCTTATCAGTTACATGGTCCTGGTTGGCCCGTAGTTCCTTGACAGCCCATGTCTTCACATGACTGAGGATGTTAATTTTTTGTGTTTGTCTTTATCACACTGATTGTCAGTTTTGTGTCTGTGTGTTTTGTTTATGGCTTCCCCCTTTTCCACACATTTGGCAAGATCTCCATCACTTAATCTTACTGAAATGATTATTCCCTAATACTATATTATAGTGAGCAGGCCTGGGTCTTCTTAGTGCCTGCTACCATCACTCTAATCCTGATCAATGAGGTTTGTGTCCATATATGTTCTCATGTACAGCTTCCTCCTTTTCTCATTATTCCCATTTTGCATTTAAGCTGCCCTTGATCACATATCCTCAGAGGAATATTCACTCTCTTCTCCCACATACCCTTCAAAGTACCACAGTAGCTGGGCTACTATTGCTAAATTTATCAGTCACACTTTGTTCAAATTAACAAAAATTAACAAAATTTCTTGACTTCATATATGAGGTCTTTTGTTGCATTCCAGGTTTGGGTTCAGATTAGGGGTTCTGATATATGTTAGTTAGCCAGTCCTGTATACCCCTGTGTATCCCCATGTTCCCCCCACTGTGGTTTGCTCCGGGTCACTCACCATTGGACCTTCTTCATGCTAGTCTTGTGATCACTCCCCTGTTCACTCCTGAGCGTTCTATGCGAATTACACTATCCTGGAACCCTGTACACACCCCTGTCATGTCCCCATTGATTGCCGCAGTCCACGTCATCCCCCTGTTGCCTGTCCCCATTGGGCAAGGGGGGCTTCCGCCCGTGTCTGCCCGCCCCCTATAAAACCCCCATGCATTCCTTTGTTTGCCGCCATTTTGTCCATGCGGACGCTGGGGACAGACCCTGCTCTCCATCGCAGCACCACGTGACAATAAACCTTCTCCAGCCAACCTCAAGGACAAGGTGTGCCTCCTTTGCCTCTTTACCTCATCCCAGCGCCAGTTACAGAGCGCGGCCAGCCCCACGCTGGTGCACTGAACGCCACAGCACCCGGGCCGTGTGGCACCCTGGTCCGGCTGAGAAGCAGCGCCTTTAGCTGGGCTCTCCAGAGCTGCTCCAGACCGGGGAAAAGAACGCAACGCCAGTCTTTTCCACTTGTCTACAAGATTCTGAGTGTAAAAGTATTAGCATACAAGGGACAATAGTGTTAATGAGTTGTGCCTTTCTTCCTTGCTCTGTCCATTACTAAAGTTCATTATATTTATCTTTCATCTAAATAGATACTAGAAATAGTTTGGGGTTTTTTCTTGCCTTACAGAAGGTTTTTCCAGATATAACTCCTATTTAGGATAATGAAACTTTCTAACTATTAATTATACAGGGAGATCTAATTGACCCAAACTCTATGAATTAAAATTGCTCTAGAAAGGGATGCTTTTTTCTTTTAAGCAACACTCTAATTCATAGTTTTTAAAAGTGTCAAGCAAGCTTTCATGCTTAAGGTATGGAAAGAAAAGCAATCAAGCGCTAGTCTGTTTTATGAAAGATATTTTTCAAAGCTTTGGAAAGAGGGTTTCCAAATAAAACCTAATATTTAACCAGATATTTGACACTGATTTTTGTGTTAACCATCCTATTTTCAGTCTTGCTACTGTATTATAAGAAATTTAAAATAAGAATAATCTTTGGAAAAAGAATAAGGTAGGTCAAAGGGTAAAGCTTCTATTAAATTATTTTCTGCTCATTTGATAATCTTGGTATTATGACCTTGCTAAGCAAATGCCGAATTAACTAAATATAGTGAATAGTGGATGACAGGGCAGTGCAAATGAGGAGGTAACCAGTGATACCATCGTGGAGTGATTTGGCTGATCATCTTCCTGGAATCTGATTATAAACGCACACAATCACATACTGCAACACCATCCTGAAACACACAGAGGCTGGGGAGTGAAGGCATTCATGCTGAGCCCTGCCCAGAGCCCGATTCAAAGACTGGGGGAAGTGAGTGTCACATGTCCTCAGGCTAGCCTGGTCTGACTCGTTGGTGCGGTCATGGGGGCCGGTGTCAGGAACCTGCATCAGCTACCCATGCAAGTATGTTCCTGTAAGAGTGTCTGTGTGTCATGGTTTGAACCCTGGCGCAATGCCAGCGTCCCCATGAAAATACACCCTCCCCAATGAGTGCTGTGAGATGTGATCAGGAACACAGCAGAGCAGACTCAAGCTTAGAAATAAAGGAAAGAATTTTATTAAGCTACTACTATAAAAGACACACACTGAATCCAGAATGAAAACCTTCCAAAACACTCCTCCTCCCCCCACCCAAACTCCAACAAACCACAGTGAGACACAACCCTGGATTCCTAATCTAGTTACCACCCTTCAGATAATCAATTCTTAGTTCATCAAGGGAGAGAGGAGTCTCTCTGGTACCATAGACCCCCAGGAAACACAATTGCAATCTCCTGTGTTTCCATGTCACACATGTCAACCGCCTGGAGAAAATCTGCCAGTGTGACACTCTCCTTTCTATGTCACAGTGCTTTCACCACCGTGCATGGACAGACTGCTTATAGGGCTCCTTTAAGGATGCTTTGCCACGGACCAAAAGGGACAACAGTTCAGCTTCTCATCTTGGGACCACAGTCCCCCCTCATTTTCTTCCTCCCCTGAGGCCGAGGGTCTCAAGACAGAGGGCATCACCACACCCTCTTCTTCCTGAAGACAGAGGGCATCACCACACCCTCCTCAGCTTTTCTCTGTTCTCTCCATTCCTGTGTTGGTAGTTGCTGAAGCAGGTCTCTTGGCTCACCATTGCATCCTCCTAAAAATGCAATCTTTGTTGTAGAAGAAATTAGTTCAGTCAATGGCCATACAAGAAAAGTCCAGCCAAGGACACTCCATTCATCTCCTCCCACCTAGGATTCTTTCCCCATCTTCTGACATCGCAGTCCCAGGCCATCTCTCTTCTTTTTCAGATCTAGAAGGATTAATATTTCACAAAGCTTTCATTGTCCAAGAAGGGGTTAAAATCTCAGACTCTCAGGATGGCTGAAATCTCAGCCCAGAACTCCAACTCCCACAGCTCGGCACCTTCCCCCCCTTCTCCTTCTCCTTCTCCTTCTCCTTCTCCTTCTCCTTCTCCTTCTCCTTCTCCTTCTCCTCTGCCGGCATACTGCCAGCACAGTCTCTATCTCTTTCACTCTCTCTCCCTCTGGGGTGGGGGGTGGAACAAAGACATCTCAGATTTTCTCCACCCTTCTGTCTGCAGGGGCCATCCCGGTTCCAGTTCCTTCACCCCCTGGGCCTACCTCTCGCAAGCTGCATGGCTTCCCCTCCCCCACCCAGTCGGAGGCTGGGCAGGGGACAGTCTGCACTCTTCTGCTGACCAGAACCAAAGAGAGAGTTCCCCTGGGACTTCTCTGCTTTTAACTCTCTGTGTTCTCACAGGTGTGTCCAATGCCTTCAGGGTCACTCCAAGTGTCAGTATCCAAACTTGACCACTCACTGGTTTGACCCCAACTTCCTGAGAAAATTCACTTCCCTGTCAAACCATGACACTGTGGAAGTGAAATGCTTTTCCTTACCCAGCCTATTCTACTTCATATATTCATCTTAGCAATGTCCTTTTCCCACAATGACAGACAGTTAATAAATTGAAGTAATTTGTCTTTACACATCTTAACATATTTGACGTGATTAAGTGAATTTTAGCTTATCTCATATATATTTCTTAATTACAGATAAAAAATAAATTATTGTACAACTTGGCATTTATAAATAGAGATAGTAGCACTAATAAAAGTGGCCAGGTACAGAAAACCTTTAATAAGTAAAAAGCAGATGGTCCACACATCCACAGTGGTGTCAAAAAATTAAGAGTTTTTGTTGATATAAAAACTACAGTAAGAAAAAAGTATACTGTGATTCAAAAGGTAAATAAATAGCATTATTCAAATCAATAGCTGCTTCTAAATTAAGTGGAAATCTGTAGGATACCATGTGTTTGTTTTGTTTTTTTTTTTTTTTTCTGGCTTTCTATATATCAGTAAACTAAACAAATCTTAAACTATTCTCTTGTACTGACACTAACCTGTCACACAATAACATTGCATTGTCTTGCTCTCCCAAATACTGCAACTACTACAAATTGTGTATTGTAAATGGCTACTGACTGGAGCTTCCAGTCAGTATATGTCCAGAGAAAGTGCTTGCCATTTGGGGATGAAAGCAGACCAGCAATTGTTCCAGTAAGTAATCAGAATAATAGATAATTTAGTCTGGGTGCAGGGGGACTGGTGCTATTTGTTTCATTCTTAGCTACATGAAGCTCAAGGGCCAGAGCCTACCTTCCAGACATCATGTCTGGCTGTCCTTTCCATCTGCAGAATGAACCTGCTCACCTTTGCCTCATCTCCAGCAGAATTAGAATGATCAAGCCTCTATTATAAGGCTTGACCCTGTGTTTTCAAAAATACAATTTAAATACAATTTTCACTGGTTTCAGATTTTTTGAAGTTTCTGGGGAGCAAGAACTCTATACAGTTTTAGATTTGTAATGCCTTGCACATTCCTGGTAACAAATATGATATATTGGTTGAGGATGAATGCAGTATTTACTTGTCATGATATCTTAATATCCAATGCCTTTACCACTGCTAGCATTATATGCAATGGAATCTGTTTGAGTATAATACCGGACAATTCTGGAAAAGTTACTAACTTTATAAGGATGTTTATATAAAATCTAGAAATATTTAGCATATTCAATGGAATGCTTAAATCCCACAGATTCTGTTCATTTATAGGAATCATATATCTCATAAAGTTTCTGAACAAAGCACTTTATTCTATAGCGGTGGTTCGTTGTTTCTCCCGGCTCCAGGCAGCTCCAGCACCTTTCGGCACTGCCTCTCTCCAAAGCTTGGGCTCGCTGCTTGTTCCCGCATGCCACTTCTGTGGTGCGCCAGCTGGGGCTTGCCGGGTTCTGTCGCCTGCACAAGGGCCCAAAGCAAAGAGGGAAGGAATTGTCCAAATCATCCATGAGGGAAGCGGGAAGGTCTTATTAGCCGTGGAGAGCTGCAGCAGGGAGACCATGACCTGTGCTTCCAGCACTCGTGTGGGGGAAATGGTGACCGGGACCAGGGGGGAGGAGGATGATATAGGGGGTGTGACAGGGAGGCCAGACGCCCACCCGCCCAACTGGGACAGGCGCCGTGGCAATGACATGACCATGGCGGCCAACGGGAATGCAGCAGGGGTGGATACGGGGCCTTGGGGCGAGTGGGATCGCGGGATTGGGGTGACAGACACAGAATTCCTGGGATGGGACAGGGAGTGGTTACAGGAGTGATGGGGGGATGCTTCAATGGCAGGCAGCCTGGAGCTAACCACCACGGGGGTGGGGGAAATGCGGAGGGTGCACAGGGGTACACAGGACTCAGCTAGCTAACATAGATCAGAACCCCTAATCTAAACCCAAACCTGGGATGCAACATTCTATGAATTCTTATTGAAGTTTACATAGTATGTTTAGATTAATTACAGTCCAGCACCCAAAAATTCTACACTGTATGAATTGCAAATGGTCTTTTTAAAGCAGGGTTCTATTTAAACTACTTTTTAAAAGTTTTTCTGAAAACTATGAAGATGACAAGCTGATTTGCCTGAACTTTTATTTTTTGGGGCAGAAAATTGAACCAAACGTGATAATTTAATTTAGTTTCCAACTGATATTAATATCTATTGTTTATGTTGGATTTTATTTTTAACCAAAAGTCACTTTGTCTTTAAATAAAAGCAATAATTAATTAATGTTTATCAAACACACTCTACTGAGTAAGTGGTTAAAATTCTTCAGATCTCAAATCAATAAACATACTAACTACATGCTTTAAGTACATGATTTACCTCCCTAGTGAACCAATTTATGTATTGGAAGTGTATTTTGTGTTCAAGTGATTCGGTTTTTTTCTTGGCTTCAAACAAACTTAAAAAGATTAATCCATCAAAGATGTTTTTGTTTTCATTCAATTGTTACTTGCATTAAATTTCAGAAGACAGTAACTTTTTGCATCCTTCCTCTTTTCTCTTGTGTAAATGAAATGCATATTATAATTTGAAAGTTTCCTTTAATCTCCAGTTTAAATTTAATTCTTTTACTTGCTTTCATTAAAAAGGAGAGTGGAAATTAATTAAAATTAAATTGTTATGTAGCTGCATGAATGAGACATGAGCATATTGGTTGTGTTTTTCAGAATTTCCACCATCCTTTTTACTACAGTTTTTGGTGCAAATTCTTAGAGAAGGGTACATTTTTAAAAGAGTGTGTTGACTTCTACTAAAAAAACAAGATTTAAAAAAAAAGATACAAAGGAACCTCACAATAAACATGTAGGGCATATCCTCAGTTTAGAACATCCCAATTGTATATCAGAGTACATTATAGAAATAGTGTGGTAAAATGATACAGAAGATATTTTTTTCTTTACAGTTGGCAAAATTTTGAAGAATTCTTACACTTAGATTAATTAAATTTATCTTCTTATGACTTATGCAATAAGCAATCCACTTATATTCCACTGTCTGGTCTGAAACATCTGAAAAATTGTTTTACTTTTATATATGAACAAATTATTTCATTATTTTAAAATTTATCTAATTCTGCTGTTTAGAAATTCATGGCAAGTAGATTTTTAAATTACAGTACCTCCAAAAATAAAAACCTGATGTTACAATTTTTATGACATTTGAGAGTAGCTTTACTGTGGAAGATAAATTAATAAGAGGAAAAAGAATGAATCCATGCAAACAAGCTGAAAACCTTGTAGCACATAGAGTGGATAATAGGTTTTCCATTATCTGAATAATTCTTAAACAGAATAGATTATCCAAATTACTGTGCAGTTGTATGAAAGCTGTTTGCTGTTAATATAACATACATGTCATGAAGACTGATGATGGCATATTATACAATCAGAATTTACATAATATGGCTGAGAGTGCTATATCTCAGCTTCTTTTCAAAGGAACTGGTGTTTAAAATTTGAGTCTGAACTTCTGCTTCTTGGAGAAATGGAAGTCCTGTGAACTGATATTGTAAGATTATATTAAAGAAATGCTGATTAAAAGTGCAGATAGTCTGCAAAACTGCACAATATAGTTAAGAAAATCTTTATTTCTTCAAGACCAAAGCTCAGCACTATTCAGTTTTCTACACCTGGGTACCATTCTTAATCTAGCTTCTTGCTTTACATTTTGTTAAAGAAAAAAAAAAGTCACCACCTACTGGTAATCATTCTTGTATAACCAAGAAGCCTTGATTCTTAGGTCTGTTGGTTTTCTTTAAGTAGATTCAAAGGTAAGTACTGTTTCCTCTGCAATATGAGTAGGGTTATTGTTCCTGTGAGGCAACAAAGGTGACTGAGTTATTTCATCACCTGTCCTTAACTTTCTTATTTTTCAAACCTATTATTTGTTGGACATCTCTTTACACATAGAAATAGGAAAACAGCGTCTTATTGTCCTTCAAAGCTAATATAAGTCTCCTTTTTAAAGCTTCTAAAGAGCTGTAGGTTAGTTTCTATGTAACACTTTGAAATAATAAACTGGGCTAAATGTTTTTTTTTCCTCGTTAGTTTATAATTTGTACTTCTTAACTATTTTTGTTTCCTTTGTCAGGAGAACAACTGAAACTCTGAAACATTTTTTTATTAGAATGAAAATATTGCTCAGTTACCAAACGAGGAAAGAAAATTTATCAAAAGTACTTTTAAGTTATCTAATACTTCCTTTCTTATTTAGGGGGAAGATTTCCCTGTGATCTCTATTTACAATATAGCTTAGCTAACTACCTTCAGAGAAAAATCACAAAGTGTTCTCAGTTCAGGAGTGTAATAGTTTATATTCAGTCAAAAAGTACAATAGCTCAAAAATGCTCCTGACCACTTGTTGCATCCCAGGTTGCGTTCAGATTAGGGGTTTTATAATGTTAGTTAGTCAGATCTGTGTACCCCCATGTTTCCCCCTGCGATGGTTTGCTCCAGGTCACTCACCATTGGAGGTTCCCCATGACAGTCATGTAACCACCCCCTGTTCATTCCTGAAACTTCCATGTCAGTTACCCCATCCCCGCATCCCTATTCATCCCAGAACCCTGTATCCACCCCTGTCACGTTCCCGTTGGTTACCATGGCCCACGTCACCACCATGGTGCCTGTTCCCATTGGGCGGGAAGGCTTCCGCCCATGTCTGCCTGCCCCCTATAAAACCCCATGCGCCCTCGGTCCTGTCACCATCTTGTCCACGTGGGCACTGGGAAGAGACGCTGCTCTCTACCGCAGCCACCATGTGCCAACCGCAGGACAGGGTGGTCATTCCTTCACCTCTTCGTCTCCTCCCAGTGCAGTTACAGAGAGTGGCCAGCTCACACCGGTGTGCTAAGCCAGAGCGCCCGGACCACACGGCAGCCCCAGTCCAGCTGAGAAGCAGCGCCTTAAGCTGGGCCCCTGAGCTGCTCCAGACCAGGGAGAAGAATGCAAAGCCGCAACCACTAAAACCATATTCATCATTCCATGCTTCATTAGTCTCATGAGAGGTGCACAGAAACGAGAAAAACACTGGTTGTTATTACCTATATAGTTTCTTTTAGAAGAATGTGAGCACAACCTGGAGTCTTTGTAGATAATTATCCAAAAGCATCTGTTAAATGGTCATTATTAATCTACTTGACAAATAACGTGAGGATGTCTTAGAAAATGAAGAGAATGAAATAGATAACACAATGCTGTTCCCATAGAGACTTATGAGGCATACAGTCCTTGAAAATTGCTTGAAATTCTTACCACAGCAAAACAAATATGAAATAGATACAAAGAAAACCAAGGGCAATCAGAGGTAGCAAATGACTTTGATAAGGAAAAAAGTAAATAAGCTAGGATCCAGCAGCTTGGAAAACAGCAGCCAGCAGAGGATATGCTAGTGGTCTAAATTCACAGATGGACAGCAAAGGCAAATAGGGAATACCAATTTGCTGTTTCTCCTTATCTTAAAAAAACAAAATAATTACAAAAACAAACAACACCTCTACAAAAACATTTATACTAAATCAGAAAGAGTTTAAAACAACTTTTTTACACATATATATAAAAAACAAGGTTACTGTAAGAATTACACTGGCAAGTAACTGTAGAAGCATTCAAAAATAAAGTGTGCAAATTTAAAATTTGTTGCTTTAGGCTACAGTCCATGTAAACACTATAGTCAGCAAGATTTTAATGACTAGAAGCTTGGAGGATATTTTGAACAGGACCTTACTTGTCTCCTTTTTCTTACATTTATGTTGTAAGACTCTGTAGATCAAAGATAAAAACAGAATCCTGGCCCACATTGAGCATTTGTTTTGCCTAATATGATCGTTCTTCTGTTTTTAACTAGTGACTAACCCAATATTAAACCTGCTATGTACAAGTCTTGTGCTGTTCTACTACAGTTTGATTTACTATATGATGAATAGTACCAATAAAATCTCTTTTCAATCATCTTGCTATAATCATCTGCCCAAAAACTGCAATAGATTTCAAACCTCAGTGTATATTTTTTGTAATGTTAAATTAATATGCAATGTGCAGTACCTATTAAATATCTGGGGCCTTGCTGGGGTACTTTTGCTAGGAGATGAAAACAATTAAATGAGTATTTGACTGTTCAATAAAGTTAATTGTGATATTAACAACAATAATGTTTTTCCAATTTTAGCATAAGCACATGCAATCAATTTCCTTGTAAATTGTTCCTAGGCTTAGGTTTTCAAGCAAATGTTGAAATCATCTTCCTCCTGTCCTCATCCTATATATGCTGCAATAGACAGCCTTCCTATTCAGTACACAATATAATTCATTATTTCCAGGAATTATAGCTGCAATAGAAACAATACTTCAACATATTTGAATTGAATGACCTATTCTTTCAAAACTGTAGTATCTACTTTAGAAGAATTTTCCTGAGTTAGTACTTGTTTTGGTCTTCTATATATTTAGTGTTTTTGAAACTGGTTTACATGATTACACAGACAAATTGGTCTGCTCCACTTACTAGTCTCAAAGTAAATTGCCTATCATAGCTTGTGTTTAGATTGATCATGGTAAACCTCCTCAAAAGCCACAATATGCTGTGTGTCATTTGCTTCTTGGTTTTCTTCAAGCTTTATGGGATACCTTTGGAATCGTAAAACAAGAGTATTTTGTCAGTTCAGAGTGCAGGACCTCATGAACACAAGATATTATTGGAAGGGTTGGGACTGAATATATGCTGTTGGTGAATCAAAGTTTGTGGGGATGGAAGTGTTTAAAAGATTGAAAAATTTAATTAGTTTTAAATCTTAAAACCAAACTTTACTACATTCATTCATTAGCAACAAGTGTTGTGCTATGGATCAGCACATACACTGTATTAATTATAGTGACACTATACATACCATTATTCAGAAATCTTTTCTTAGGTTACCTGTGAGTACGCAATGTCATGAAGCTCATGTTCAACTATTTGTGCTGATAGCTGAAAGTCCTTGGTAGCTTCTCCTCAAGGTGGAGTTGATCAGGTCTGAGAACTCAGCAATGACACAAGTTGAAAATGAAGCAGGCTGGTGGCCGCTCTTCTTTCTCTTCTAATTTGCTTTTTTTGTGCATGATAGTCTTTACAATTCTCCTATGTTGGGCAACAGCTCAGAGTAGAACAAGGGAAAAAATTATTTAACATTTGCCTTGAAAGGAACTGTTGATTTTGGAATAACAAAATCAGTGAATTTTGAATAAGAACAAATGTTATTTTATTCCTGTTCTGAAATCCAATTTTTTAAAATGGCATTCAAATTTTATTTCTGTGTAATATATAATTTTTATTGTGCAGTATTAAACTTAGCGCTTACACCAAAATTGTTGAACTTTAATTAGCTGTTCTACTAATTTTATTTCCTAAAATATCTCAATGCTCTTAAAAATCCTGACAAAGCTATTAGAAAGTTAAGGTACTGATATAAAGAAATGAAGTTGTAATCAGAGATAGCCATGGAAAATCTGTGTTTAATATTCCAGTGGCACAATGGCATTGACAGTCATCTACCTTCTTTGTCTCTGTGGTTTATGTAGCAGAAGTGGGAGGAATGCATATTTCCAGTAAGGTCACACTCATTTTTTAGTATTAGTGAGATAAACAACTGTTTTTTAGAGTAAATTCTGATGTGTGCTTCAAGTGCTCTTCTAAGAGGCTTAATTTAATACTGTACACATATACAGGGCAAAATATGTCAGATTCCAGAATAAATGGAGGAAAACTAAAAGGCAATTTGACTTCTTCAATGTAAGTTAACTCATTTTAAGAATTAGTTGCTGATTACAAAGTATTATCTCTACCAGAAATATTTTCAAATTGATAGTCAAGAATAAAAATTTCTGTCCATTTCTTTATTTGATATCCGACTATGCTAATATATAATTTTGTTTATGAGGTACATCTTACATGATAATTTTATTAAAAGTAGTCAAGTCAACAATTTCCTCTTCCAAAGGGAAGAGGAAAAAGAAAAAGAAGATGACCTCTCTGAACTATTTCTGTATAGTTTCTCTGATTAATAGCAAATGGTTTTTTATGTGTTTTTTTGTTTTACAGTGTGGGGGGGTTTTTTGGTTGCATGTTTTGTTGTTTGGGTGGGGGATTTGGGGGTTTTTGTTTGTTTGGGGGATATTTCCCAAATGTAGGCACTTCCAATAAATAAATATTTTAGCACTCAAATGCCATGTGTTTTTTTTTTTCCAGTGGAGGACCTTTGGGGTGTTTTTTCAATAATTTAAAAGGATTTGTTGATATCTGACAATTCTTGAAAATGTAGTCAATTTTATTTCATTTCCTAAACATGTTTCAAATCACGCATGCATGCACTGGACTATGGGGTGTATTGCACAGAATTATAAGTTTGAAAAGTGAGGATTTCTAAATTTACACACCAGTTTGTAATAATTGGTAGGTCTTCAAGTTGAAGGCTCAAGAAAGTTCCATCTAAACTGGCTGAGATGCTGTAGTGTATAGTTGTCATAACTGCATAAGACATCCCTAAATAGGATGTGTCATGCAGTTGCCACCTCAGGCTGTGACCTTTAATTCTCATTTTGTAACTGCTTGAATTTGGTTTAGTTTAACTTCACCTAAAAAAAAAAAAAAAAATATTACCAGGAGATCAACAGTACAGTGTTCCTGATTTGAAGTAACTGTTCAGAGAGGGGTTTAAAGGAGTGTGTTTTACTGCAGTCGTAGTAACACTTGCTGTATCAGTACCTTTCTCTGATCTCACGTATTTCCCACAGTCCTTTGCAGATCTCAAGCTGCACCCTCTGACTTCAATGCTTCATAAAAAAAAAAAAAAATAAAAAAAAAAAAAAAAAAGAAAAAAAAAGAAAGAAGACAAAATCAATGTGTGCATGTGTGTGTGCTTAAATGCCAGCTTTCAGTAAAGGTGTCCAAAGTCATGCCAATAGACCAAGGGGTTGCAGACACCAATGAGCCAGAAATAACAGATATATATTGTACAATTGTGTTGAGTACTTAGTAACTTGAATAAACTGATTGATAAGACTGCTTGCTCAACTGAGAACTCAGTAAGGTGATTCAGGCTTGGCTCTCATAGGGGCTAAAATTATTAGTCCTAGTAGAGAACTATAATATTTTTTTTTAAAATTATCCAAGATAATTAATCTGAACATAAATGCAAATGATATTTTATGAATATGCATAAAGCATATTCCAATTGTGCTTTTATATTAAAAAACAAAAATCAAATTATATTCTCTAGTTCTGCATAAATAAACATGTTGCACAAGATGAGTTACAAAAAATCTGAGAATTTTCTTCTATTATCAGACTGCTGCAGCACCAGCATTTTAGCATTTATTAGGTTAGTAGAAACATTGTCTGAAAACCTTTAGGGATAGCTTTAATTTTTGTAGTGCTGGCTAAAAATCTAATAATATATACCAAACTATATTTGTTTTCAATTACTTTTTTAATTATTACTGACACTTTAGACTGTTATCATATAACCTTTTATATTCCCAACACTTTTTGTGATATCAGCATCATTCAAACTTTTTTTTTTTTTATCAAATTCCATACGTAAGAATTAGGATCCAATCTATTCCATGTCTGAACATAATTTTCATTTTTTAGAGCCTTACAGTGTTCTTCCTCATCCCCTGGCTTTTACAGAACTCTGTGTTGGTACTTCTTGTCTTCTTGATTATAGTGATGATCTGCTTCTTCTCAGAACTGTTTGCATGAAGCAAAGCAGATAGAAAGGAAACCGGATTTACTTCTGTGAAGACTTTCTTGCTTAAGAAGAGTAAATCCATCTGCCACTTTTAAACAGTTGATAATGTCTGAACAAGCAAGTCACCCCCTGCAATGTGTTTTCTATCTCCCTTTTTCAGAGTTGGCAATTCTAATTGAATTTGTCAAACTATGGCTAGAAGCATGGATAAATTACATATTTTGCTGAAAATATGCAAGTATATGAAAATATCAGCTGAAAAAAGTAATGACTCCTTTGATACCATGTTTTGTGACATCAATAGCTACTTGATGAAAACTATACTGACCAAAATCAGTTCAGATAGAAACCTTGTAAAGCTTAGGGGCTGATGGGTGTGAAAGGGAAAACCACAATAATTAATATACTTCTAGATAAATTATTCTGTCAGTTGAGTCAGAATTGGCATGATCTTGCTTGGAGCGCTGTATTTCTTGTGCCCGAAGCATGTGCCACTATGTTGGATATTGCTAAAGAAGTGAAGAGGGTGAGCAAATAAAATGTTTCCTCTACCCTTCCTGAGTTCAGCTGCCTTTAGCTGAACAGAATAACAAACAGCCCTTTTCACAGGGCTGGATGAACTGCAAAATTATTGTGCCATAACAAAATGAAGAATGAAGCATACTTTAAACAGAACTTTTATAACTTTAGGTGACTTTAGTTAAAATATGGCATATTTCTATATATTTCCAGTTATATTCATCCCTGTGTTAACTTTGGTAAGTTCATTTACAGTATGACATTTACTAAGATTAAAAGATTTGCTGAATACCATGGGTGAATTCTGAACCTCATAGTGCCATCAGAAGGAAATAAAGAAGAGAGGGAGAGAGGACCCCACACTGAAGCAGGTTAGCTGACACGATTTATGACCCCAAGGGGCAAACCAACACTGAAGCAGTCTGTTCCGAAAGAACTGCACCCTGTGCAAGGAACCAATGCTGGAGCAGTTCCTGAAAAAATGCGGCTCATGGGAGGGATCCCATAGTGAATCAGGGAAAGAGAGCAAGGAGTTTTCCCTCTGAAGAGGAAGGAGCAGCAGAGACAATGTGTGATGGACTGAACCCAAAAGTCCATTCTTATTTCCCCTGCACTGCTGAAGGGTAGGAGGTAGAGAAAATTGGGAGTAAAGTTGAGCCTGGGAAGCATGGAAGGGGAAGGTGTTTTAAGATTTATTTTTTATTCCCATTGTCCATGATTTATCTGATTTTATTGGTAATAAATTTAATTATTTTTCCTCAGGTTGGGTTGGTTTTACCTGTGATGGTAATTGCTGAATGATATTTCCCTGCCCTTATCTTATCCACAAGCCTTTTGTTGTAATTCCTCTTCCTTCTCCCATTGAGGAAGAGAGTGATAGAGCAGCTTTGGTGGGCATCTGGCATCAGCCAGGGTCAACCCACCAAAGGAGTTTTTAACTTTCTCTCACACACGCCTTAGAGGTCATATAACCACTATTCAAAAGGAAACACAATGATCTTGTTACATTGTGAAACTCCCGCTGTTTTGTTATATACATTCTATGTACTCTTCTCAGTAAAAGCACACAGAGAGGGAAGCCTTTAAAGGGGACAGGATCAGATTTTCATTTTTCTATCTATAAGTAGGCTTAACTGTGGGTCTGTGCGGGAAAGTGTACTCAGTAATGAAACATTACAATAGAACATGCAGGAATTTGGCAGATTTTTCTTGCTTTTCTTTATCTGTTGACAAAACAGAAGTCTTTACTCTCTTTCTCACAGGTTATAAATATTTTTATATTTTTATATATATAAAATATATATTATATATATAATATATATTATATATATTATATATATATCTATATATTTTTTATAAATATTTTATATATAAATATTTAGTGGGTTCAAACAATACCTTGATTCCTCAAAATTCAGTTAACTTATTTGAGACTGTGTTACTAATTTTCCTTTGTCCATCTTTCCTTCCTTCCTTCCTTCCTGCTTTACACTTTCTCTTCTCTCTCCTCTTTGCTTTTCCTCTTTTTTTGTGTGCTCATCTGATACTGAATCAAATGCTTTATGTTCAACTTTCTCGTGAAAAAGTACAATTTGGACAATAGTTTATATTTCATATCAAGTTATTCAAATGTGAAAAATTGGGGTAAAATAGGGTCAATACTAATGTGCACACACTAATATATTCTCATAGACTAGATATTCACTTTTTTATTGGTGGTGAAATCACATCAATATCTCAACAACAGCAATTTCAAAGATGTTTAACTGAATCTTTTTTATGCAGTTTGGACATGTGTTAGTGAATTAATCTTTAAAATTATAAATCTAACTTAGCAAGAAGTACATTATTTTGCTATGAGATTTTCCTGAACAACAGAGTTGGCTGTTTCTGAAAGACTCAGTATAATGTTCTAAAAAGAATTATTCTATTTTCAAAGCCTGTAGAATGTGACAAATGTGTTAATGTGTTTAGGTTCCAGTTTCAAGACAGAATTTCCAAATTTCTTAGATAAATGATGTATTACATTTTTAGATAATTAAAAAAAAGATTTCCCTTATCCCTTACTCCCCCCAGAAACACAGGGGGGGAAAATGGCATTCCTGAGATATGTTTTGGTTTGAGTATGTAACTGCATTTTTTCTATTAAAAAGATCATAAAATTTTGAAGATCAGATCCTCAGTCTGCATAAGCCAGCATGCTTTCAACAAGCATGGACTTTTACATCAGCTGAAGGTGGATTCAGCACCTTTCCTGGCAACATAATTATCTGTTACTACTTCACTGCTTAACGAAACAAACAGACATAACATATAAAATGGTTAAAGAATCAACCTCTGAGAAGTGCTGTTTTCAACTTCTGATCACTTTCAATGTTATCTGCTAGAAAATATGCTGAAAAAAGTTCTTTGTGTTTTAAAAAAATGTACATATAACTGGAAATAGTGACTGCTCTGCAATGGTATTTTTCTTCTGGTATTGCCAGGGTACAGTGTAGCTTTTTTCTTTGTCATTTGTATTTATAGGTAGCATGCACTAAACATATATCCCTTTTTTGAAACACCTACATGTCTCAGGGTTTGGGTGTGTCTTCTTTTATAGACATGCTTTTTAAAACCACAATACAAATTTACAGAAATCCAGGTAAATTATATAATTAATCTTTCCCTGGGAGCGGAGTAGTTATTTTAAACTATAAGAATAATACCTATAGTTTCATGCAATCAAAGTAAACTTGGACAATATGTAAATTTGTGCTTGCATGGCAAACATATTATAGTAAATCAATAGATTATTGATATTGCTCTGATAAGCCACATTGCAGGTTGTAGAAAATTAATATAAGTAAATCAGCAAATTAAAACTGTATTATGACTGTCCTATATAGTGATTTATAGTATTGCAAGTGACAATGAAAGTACCCCTAATTTAATCTAATTATCTACCTTCAGAAAACCAAAAAAGGAGTACTCTACAATTATGAAGACATTGGGGGAAGGGGAGGGCATTGTGTCTTTTGTGTTTTTATTTGTCTGGTTTTATGAACAACCAGAACTAGGATATTTAAAGTAAAAGTTCAGACAAGAATGACCAGAAGGTCTAAACTGACTCCAACAACTTCCATGTATCCTCACTACACGTGTTTTGACTAGTCTTTTATCTGGTCATCGGTTTTCTGAACTCTTTAATTCTTATGTTACTATTTAAATTGATGTATTGTCCAACTTTGGAAGGAGTTTTATTATACTTAAGAATAAATTAGGCTGTTTTCTTAGAAGGACATTATTATTACCCCTAATTTTTAAACCTGCAAAGAATTTAGAATAAACTAGATCTTTATACACAGAGATTAACTATGAAAAAATTTAAAAATTAGAAAGTCAGGTATAAAGAACCTTACCAAAGGAAAGATAAGCCTACAATACAAACCCCACTCCATGAAATCTCTGCATTTTGCAGTAAGGAGATATGGAAACAAGTGTGCAAACAGTGTTGAGGGTTTCAACAATAACATTTCTGCTGTTTCCATAGTACCAGCCTAGAGTTAGCTCCTGATTTCTAGCTTCCTGAAGTTAAGAATTATGCATTTTTCCTCCACAAAAGAAAGCCTTTAACTGCAATTTTTTTTCCCTTCCAATTACATTCCCTGTATCCCCACCTTACATTTTGCCTGTTATTCTCATAAAACTACAAATTAAATGTTTGAAACTCTATTAATGGAAAGAAATACAGACTGTCCCTTCCCATTGTGGCCATTGCCAATTAGGTATGAGATAAGTTTGCATGAGAAAAGAGCAAGCATTATTAAAGGTTTATTGAAAGTACAATTTTTTTTACTGAACCAAGCAACAGCAAGATCTTTCATGTGCTCTGAGAAAAATTAGCAGATCAAGACCCTCTAAGTTTTGTGTGAGAGAATATTTGTCCCATGAACCCTAAGCAACCTTAGATATTACAGATTCACCATTTTTAGGCATGCAGAGCAACAGGAATTGAAAAGCTAATAGCAAAACAGATGGCATCTTTATCTGCGACTATCTAAAGAATTAAGTGGGATTATTGTTGCATTAATTGGCTCTCCCTACAATCAACAGTGTGAAGGGAGGGAAGCTTAATTACCTGCATATCCCATACTATCCAAAATATATTCTATTGGTTTTCCATCCCACTAAAATTTCTCAGTAATCATTCAAGTTCATGAGAAAATTCAGTACTGATACAACCCACTTGTGAGAAATATATAAGGAACGGAGAACACACAATTACAGGGTTCAGTTTGAATGGATATGTGCATGTGTGTGCATATATTTGCACACATATGTGTAAAATAGCAATTATATGAACTTGATTTTACATAAATAACTATGTATAGAGAAAGTATATATATGTGTACATATGTATCTGCATACATAAACAGATATAAAATATACACTGGAATGAAGTCAGCCACTGAGAGCAGCCCTGAGGAAAAACACTCTAGGGCACTGGTTGATGAAAATCTCAAAGAGATCCACTAATGCATGCTTCCAGTACAGAAAGCCAACATTATCTTGGACTGCACCCAAAAAATTGAGTCCAGCAGGGAGAGGGAAGTGATTCTCCCCCTCTACTCTACTTTTGTGAGACTTGAGTTACTGCATCCAGCTGTGAGGGCCCTAACACAAGAAGGATTTGGATTTGTTTGAGAGAGTTCCAAGGAGGTCCAAAAAGATGATCAGAGGGCTGGAGCACTTCTCTTTTGAAGACAGACTGTGGTTGTTCAGCCTGCAGAAGGGCAGGCTCCAGGGAGAATTTCTAGCAACCTTTCCATACCTAAAGCAGTGTACAAGAGAGCTGGAGAGGGACTTTTTACAAGTAGGAAGAGAAATAGCTTCAAACTGAAAAAGGTTAGATCTAGATTAGACATTAAGAAGAAATTCTTTATTGTAAGGGTGAAGAGACAGTGGAACATATTGCCCAGAAATGTTGTGGACAATCTGGAGGAGTTCAAAGCCAAGTTTGATGGGGCTTTTTCTTGTTCTACTGGAAGATATCCTTATCCATGGAAGAGGGGTTTGGAACTAGGTGACCTTTAAGGTCCCTTCCAAGCCAAACCATTCTATTATTTGAGGAAATATGTCCTTCTCAGAAGGCAAAAACACAGTGTCTTCTGACATCTTCATTTAGATGACTTGCTACAGTAGTAAAATTAATCTGAAATCTTAACTCTGAAAATTTCCCAAGCATAGTATCACAATTTTACTTTAAAGTTAGGAGTAAACACCTTTGCTCTGCCGGCAGGCAACATTCACAGATGATAGTGTCTTTTCTACTCAATTTTGTTTCTTTGTTTTCTGCTGATGAAAGGAATTGTTACTAGAGAAGTGTCAAAGAATTGAAGAACATCTGAGTAAGCTCTGTTTCACCAAGACATGTTATAAGTTACACTTCAGTAACTTAGCGATATAATTAGGTAGATGCAGTGTTCACATTTAGAGAAAGAGAATTCACAGGTGTCACTGTTGAAAGGAGTTGGGCCTAGCTGACAGCATTCAAACCTAACTTAACCCTCTGGAAATATAACTTGAGCTTACCCAACCTACTAGTCAATGTAAAAGCTGCAAACTCTAACTAATTTCCCAGAAGCCAAATTGAGAGTGGCAACAGCCACCAACTTTTCTGCTGGACTCCATCGTCTCCCATATGGGACAGAAGGATCAGGTAATTCTTTAAAAAATGCAGTGATTATATCTGTATAACTGTAAGTGTGATTACATCCTGTATACCTCTGATCAAAGCCTCTCAGCATCCAAGTCTGTATAGTATCCAGTGTCATTTTTATCTTAAATTTGTCAGAAGGAATAATTAAACACCAAGTATTATAATGTGAAACATGACACAAACCAGCTTCTTTCTCCTGATATATCTTCCTCTTATATTTTGCTATCATTTTATAATTGCTTTGAATTTTCTGTTATATCCATTTTTGTTGTTTTTCTGTGTGTAGACATCTGGCTAATAAGTACAAAATTTGCTAACTTAAACCAAGCTTATAATCTATAACAATCAAATACTCTATTTAAAATTAGCCTTTAAAGTGTTCTAAGAATACTATCAAATGCTAAAGAAAATGACCAGTCCTGTGAATGTAATGGCAGAAACCTACAAATAATGTAGATTGAAGGGAAAAAAAAAAAAAAAAAAAAAAAAAAAAAAAAAAAAAAAAAAAAAAAAAAGGCAGAAAAAAAAAGGTCATAATAATGAACCTAACCTAGGTATTTTACATACCTAATACATGAGCACCAGGAAAATATATACCAATAGAAATGCAACATCTTGCCAACCAAAGCCCTTAACCCTTAAAAAATGCTTCAAAGAACTGTTAAATTTAAAAAATAAAATTAAGAAATTAATAGACAATAAAATTAGCTTCAAAAGCACTTGATCAAGATCTCCTGGACTGACAGTATATATGTCTGAAAAAAAATTTAATGAAAAACAGAAAGTTAGCTGAAAAATTTCTGAGATAACTTAATGCTGCTTGGGGATGATAAGAATCTTATGAGCTGCTACCATCATTAGCATTATCATCAACAGACTATGAATGGCAATTTACCTATCTTTTTTCCTGGTCCCTATTTTTTTTTTTTTTTAACCAGGTGAGACGGCACATATGGGGTTGGGGGACAGATGATATGGACATGTGGGCATTTCAGAACTTTAAATGAGAGAACAAGAGATTAAACTCTATATTTAAAGTTTCTACAAAATTTCTTATCTCTGTCTTCAATCATTAATAATGAATACTATGAATTTCACTAGGGCATGTTTCATTACAAGTGCTGTCTCTTACTACCAGGATAAGACTGTGCTGCAATTAATACTAATAGAATCATTGATGATCTCAAAGGTATTTTCCAATCTAGTTAATTCTGTGATTCTGTGATTTATTTAGAAAATAACTAATAATAAAATACTGCATTTACAGAACATGGACTTGCATATCTATCCAAGGATTTCATTGCTGCTGCAACAAAATTATGATATATAAAAGAAAAATGAACAGGTGAAATATACTGCTGCTGTAAATCAGTCAACTAGGTCAAATTTTTTGAATTATATCTGTTGATTACATGACTTCTGATTAAAGTTATCTTTTACCTACTGAAAGAAATCTGAACTTATATATATTTTTGCCCATGATTTATATTGGTATGGAAATATATGGCACATAATGTGATATTTTATTCAAGGTAGTAGTGACAGTGCATAATTATGATTTATGCTATAGGTACAGTCACTTTTAGCTTTTGTTCAGGGTACTTGTGATTCTAACATACACGACTTCCTTTGTGTTTCTTTGACTATCCTTAAAAACCTTTCACATTTGGAAATCTGACTTGTTCTTTTTTACATACCTTGATGACATACTAAAATAGGTTATTACAGTTACAGTAACTATATATGTTCTAATAAAATAGTATTATTTTTACTATTACTACTTCTACTGATACTAACAACACTAATGTCAAATAACTTAAAATTAAAAAAAAAATAACCCTTTTACCCAAGCATTACATTTTTAATAACAACAATATTGAATGATGATAAAAGGGTAATAATTACAAATAAACATTGAAGATAATAATAAAAAATCACTATATAGGATTAAAACACTTGAGTTACGGCATATAAAAACTTATGATGTTGATTCTTCTGAAAAAATAAATAATGAAAAGATAATTTCAAAGATTTGTGCTCTCTAAGTTATATTGTCTTTTGCACATTTACTTTCTTTTAGAGACACTTATTTTCATTTAAAAAGTAGTCCTTAACTATATAACTAAGAGGATCACTCTTGAAGGTTGCTCATGGGTAATTAAAGAGAACTCTTAGCATTTTAAATTAAAATTAGCACTTCTGTATTCAGAAATCTGATCCATACTGTTAAATTAATCTAGCAGTGCAATAGAGGCCTTATATAGATTTAGGCATATTTGATATATTCTAAGCATGAATTTGCACTCATTTGTGTTGCATCCCGGAGTTTGGGTTTAGATTAGGGTTTTTAATTTATGTTAAAATAAGTCAAGTTCTGTAATCCTGCGTTTCCCCCGCGTTGTTCCCCCCTGCGGTTTCTGCCCCCATATTGCCTGCTGCCGGATCTTACCCCTGTGCCGCTCCTGTAACCACCCTGCCGTCCGGCCCCGGGAAACCCCGTGCTGGTCGCCCCGAGCCACACGGTCCCGCTCAGCCCGCTCTGGCTCGGTGCCCGCCCCTGCGGGGTTCTCTGGTTGGTCGCTGTTGCTGGCGTCACCGCCATGGCAGCCGCCCCTATTGGGCGGCAGGCCGTGGATCCTCTCGCCCCGCCCCTCCATAAAGCCCTATCCCGCCGGCAGCCAGGCGCCATTTTCTCCCATGCGAGTGCTGGGAGCGGTCGCGTCTTTCCATCGAACCGCGCCGTGTGACCAATAAACCGTTCCTGCCAAGCACGGAGTAAATGGACAAATTCCTTCCTCTTTGCCGGGTCCCTAGCACACGGTAACAGCGGCTGGCCAGCCCACGCACCCGAGACATGGAGCCGTGTCCGGGAACCCGCGGCAGCAAACCCTGGCAGCACGTGGAAGCTACGCCACAGCCAGGCTCCCAAGAGCCGCGTGCAGCCGGGGAGAGCGAAAACCCACGCCGCACATTTGATCAAAGGAAACAATAATATAATTTGTCCGATATCAGAAGTATCATGGCACTAGATGAGTCTGTTCAGGCCAGCAATTTGGGATACCTGAGCTAGGCAGGTACCTCCCTTTGCAGACTGTGACAAGAATTAGCATTTGTAGACTGTGATTCACCATATCCCAAAATGATGTCAAATAGATAATTTACTAAGAGTATCTGTTTCACACTGTTGATTGTAAGGCAAATTCAGATCTAAATTATAAACATTCAAATACTGGAAATAAATTTTGTCCTTAAAAAAAACTACCAGACCAGACCTATTTGTTTAGTTTTTCATTTCTGTGAGGAAAAGAAGATAGAAACACACAGAACATGACAAGATATATTTGTATCCCTTTTTACTTTTTCTTTTTTTTTTTTTTTTTTGGTTGACAGCAATTAATTGATTATTAAAAACAATCTAGATTCTCATAGAGTACAGCTGGGTGACCCTGAACACCTACATTCCATACTTGATGCAAGAAAATATTGTGGTGTATATTTTCTCATCATCTCATTAGGTGTTCTGGCCCTCCATGCCAAATCATTCCTTGACCATTAGTTACCATTTCTGAGCATTTACAATTTGAATTTCCCCTTCAACCTGTAAATATTCGTAACACAGAAGTTCTATTTCAGCTTGATCTAAACAGTTTTAAAGCCATACTGTAATCATAGTCATTAAGAATAAGTTTCAAGGTTTAAAAAGGTTTAGCTGCCTTAGTAGGTACATTCTCTTCAGCAAGAACTGATGGTGAAATATTTACAAACTTGTTTTAAAAGGCAAATAAAACCCAGCAATTATACCATACTAAGTATCAGTATGGTATAATTGTTGTTCTCCTTAGATGTGTGGGTTTGAGTATTTCATGAATCATGTCTGGCTGCTCCAAAAATTCCACAGTGATATCTATTCTGGGTTATGGCATAGCCCTATGACAAGTTTACATCTTCAGTTTTCTTTTTATGGCATAGCTGTATGACGAGCACAGTGGTTACTTTTTATAGTACTACTGAAACTGTACTCATAATATTTTACTTCTGTTCAGTCACATAGTCAACATGGAAAACCTCAGGGTCTCTAACTATGTCTTTTATAAATACCTTTTTATCCACAAAAAGATACCTGCTGTTTAACAAGGACCTTTAAAGATACCCTAAAACTAATTCTGTCCTTTATATGTTCTTAGATCAAGAACTTTATGGAAAAAGTTTTCATATTGACTTCTCAAAGCAAATCATTTATGATGTGCAAAAGTCTCCGAGGCAAAGCTGAGTGAGGTAGAGGCCAAAAAAAAGAAAAAAGAAAAAGTTCAAAGAGAATTTACTACTACAAGAAATTCAAAACCCAGCTACAAGAAATTCATATTCCAAAGATGAAACTTTACATGTTCCTTGTGGATCTTTTGTTCTCACTGCATTCAGCTCCGAATTAGTGAGATAGAGAGCAGAACCTCCCACTAAAAATAATCACAGTCATTTATGTAGAACAGGCATGCATATGAGAAGTAAGGCCAAAATGAAAATGGGGAATGAGAGATGCAATGTGATTGCACCAGTTAGTCCACAAAGAGCTCCCTTGTTTGTACAGGAGCTCTTGCATGGTACAGATGGGAAAAACCAGAAACATCAGCTGCCTTACCAAGGTGGAAAGAAAAGGATAGGCAAACATCCTTTGAAGCCTTAGCAAACTACACACTCAAACCACAGACCAGGTGCAGCGGCGCCACTGTGAATTGTAGCCGCAGCCAAATTATACCATTGTTGCTGCACTTGAGGGAAAAAGCCCAGTAGTTAGTAACTTGGACTATGGCCAGGATGGAAACATAATGATAACTGAAGTCAATCAGTTATAAACAGTGATCCTAAGTGAGGTCCTTGGAGCTCTCATCACTGCAAGCAGGCTATGCCAGCATGTCCCTCTGAATTTGACATCTCTCAGAGCTGGCAAACCTTTAAGTTTGCAATACTCAAAGGGCCATTGCTGATGATGAAATCCATGCTGATATCCCCCCCCCATACACACATCTCCGTACTCCTTGAGGTGCTCATGAGAACCATAAAAGGATTTAATGTATTTCACTGAACTTGAAAGAAATTTTCGATATGTACCTTTGCACACAAAGAGGTGTACACATCATTTTACCTGCATGAATTTATTATGGTATGAATGTCACTATTTCAAACCTACAGCTAAGTAATTTTTATAATTGTAGTAAACCCTATCAAATTACTTTGTGTCAAAATTACAAAGTGTCAAAATACTCAATAATTAAGTGTTGCTAAACACTTTTGCACCCTTGCACATTAACCTCCTTTTGCATTCTTGATTTTTGTGTAAATCTTTCAAAAATGCTTCTAAATTGATCTTCCTTTATATGCTTTAATGTGTGTAATAAGTAGAGTGAACCTTGCAATCAAACTCTGTAAAATTGCATTTCCACAAATTCATATTAAGCCTCCTTCTGACAATAACTTTTATGGTATTTTTTTAAGCAGACAAACCACTCATTTTGGACACAAATGTTCTTTCTATTCTTATGATATCAAGTCAAGTCAGTCAAGAGAGGTGTTCTATAAATTGAACAGACTGAGGTCTAGATTTTAGGTCTTCAAAGGCATTGGTTCCTTTAGTTGTCTTTTCGGCAAATCTTATCAAGTTACATTGTTTTCTCCACTAGATTTAAAATATTGACATACAAATTCTTAAGGTGAGTCCCCTAGTAAAAGTTGGATTAACCCTCTAGAACATACACATATTTACAGATTATTAGTGCTTTACTAGTAAATCTTTGCATTTGGTCTTTTCAGCAAGACCTTTGAAGCACATCTATGAAACAGGTCTGTTGCTGATGCAAGAAACCCCAAAGTTCATTCCAGCCTTCCAATTTTCATTACTATCCAGCTATTATTTTGATAAATTACATATTCTAAGATTTTTCTGAAAAAATAATTACTTCAGTCATACTTCCAAGAATGAGAGCACAGAACATGCATTTAAGCAAATTAAAAATATGTTTTTATTAATGTTGACAAGTAACCATTGAACCAAAGGTATTACCTTTAATGCTTAATATCTCATAAATATCATGGAGTTTTGATTAGTTGGGTTTTTTCCCCTTTCTGTTTAAACAGAAGATCTGATAATAACATAAATCTACTTGTGGTAAACTTTTATGAAGATTTTAATAACACTACTTTGGACCAAATCTTCAGGCTATTATATAGTAAGAAGCAAATTAAGACCTGCATTATTATAGACTAACCCCAAACCATTTTTTTCCATAGGAAAATATTTTTTTAAATTATTTTAAAGTAATAGTGTTGCAAGATAATTTGAAATAATTCTGTGCCTTTTATGAAACATCATCGTGAGGACGCACTTCAAGCTATTAAAAAGAGACTGGGAAGATGTATGCTAGTTAGAGACTGTCTAATTGTGTGGTGGCACAGTGCATTGTAGATTTTTCTGTTGAAGAAGAAAGAGAGAATTTCAGAGGAATCATACTAAAATGTGTGTTTGATTTTTTAAATTGTTATTTGTTTTCTTATTGTGGATTACCTATAGTTATTAACAACTTTTCAGATATTGACATCTTTTATAATTTTGCAGTTCTGTGAATGAGAACTGGCCCATAGGCCAAAAATCCAATGTAGTGGTTTAGGATACTTTTTCTTCTGGTATTTAATTGCAAAGCATAATTACAATTTTCTTAGGCTGATAGTGTTTTCTGTCAGTCAGCATTAGTCTCATTGCTTTATCTGACAGCAGACCCCTGGCCTGTCATGGCAGAGAAAATAAGAGAGAAAATCTCTTTATCAGAGTCAATGTGAAGGTACAGTTGGAAACAAACTGCAATTTTAAATCATCATTGCTAGCCTGCCTTTTTTATTTAGAGGCAGGAACAATAGAGGAAAATATTGTGGAGTACTAAGAAAATTACTTTGTTATTTATTGTTAGACTTACTCTTTTTGAAATTATTAGCTTTTGTTAAAAATATGCAAAGGAACGTTTCATTCAGATGTATATTTGCAATAGACTAAATCAGTCATGAATAAATAAAAACAAGTGTTGGGTATTTATAGAGGAATAGAAAATATACTTTACTGTAACAGATAGATAATGTCCATACCTATGTTCCATTTTCTTTCTTTTTATGTTTTAAATTCATATATTGACTATTTGTTTAAATCAAGGAAAAATTACATTGCCTTGTTTACCCTAAGTGAATAGAAGAGATGTGACTTTGAGATTTGGGTTCTCTTTTATTCTTTCTACTATATTACATGTTTCATTGTTATTTTCTTATTCTAACCTTTAATTACTGAGTCCAAAACTCTAGTTAAAAATGCTTCTCATGTTCTTAAAAACAGAAGTTCTGAGAAATTCCCTACCATTCCCAGAACTCTGAAATAAAACTTTATAATTTACATTAGAGAGAGATATTGTAGTTCTTAACAAACTAGAATTCTGATCATGCTAGCCATCTCACAGGTAATGCAATGGTAATGGCTGTAATACATAGCATTTCACTTCCACTAGCAGTCCTACTTAATATTCTATAACAAAACACTTTACATATTCCATGTGTAAATGATGGCTTTAAAGACAAGGGTAGATATATCCTGCTTTATGTTAGCTGTTTTGAAGGTTGGGGTGGCACTGCTTTCCAGAGCAACATCTGCATTTAGGACTTTGCAATAAAATCAATCAAATGTTACTTTCAGGTCTCTTCATGCTCTATCCACCTCCTGATGTAGAGGGCAATCCCTCCTCCCCCTGTTCTTCCCCTCTAAATAGTCTGTAGACATGGATAGGCACACTCCAGTTACAGAACTCATCCCACCAAATTTCAGTAATAGCATCTAGGTCTTAAGTACATCCAATTAAATCTAACCAGAGGATTTGTGTATAAACACAAAGTTTATACAGTATAATTTTTGTTATAATGGGGTACATCATCTTGTTTTCAGAAGCCCCTTGCTTTCTCTTGGCCACCAGTGCAAAAGACCTCTGCTGTCTAACATATCTGATAATCTTCTGCAGAAATCTGTAAAACCTTCATGCATGTCAAGTGATACCAGACACAAATATTCAGACAGCTCAGCCCCATGCTGCAGGATATCTGTAAAACCAGTGCAGCAGGGAAAAGGTTGCAGCAAGGTATTAATTCTGTATTTTGTATCTCTGGTGCGTAACACCATTGGCTGTTGAAGGATGATTGGTATTTTCCTAAGAATACATACTGAACTTACTTATTACTGAAATTAGTGTAGATTAATCCCACTTCCAGGTTGGTATGGAGAGGGATGTTCGACTTTTTTGTGTTGCCTTTTTTTTGTTTTGGTTTGTTTTTTAGTAGCAAATTATTATATTCATATCTCCAGCCATTGGACTTTGGAGCAACAGAAAAAATGGTACCTAGTAAGTACAAAACTTTTTGCTGGATTATATTATTTCTTTTCCCTGACTTTGGAACTAGAGTTTTATACATAGAAGCTGTATGAAAATGCATTCCTCAAAACCGAAAAGAGAGAAAAACTGTATTTCTATCTGCCAATAAAATTGAATGGATTGTGAGAAAATTATTAACCAGACGATAGTACCAACTAGCTTGGAAGAAAATACTGGTTTGGGCACTCTGCAAGATAATAATAGAACAAAAGTAATAGATAATGTTAATATGTTCAATGGAGTAAATCCCATATCCAGATTGGACCTCTTTGAAAAGAGTAATAGGTACAACAAAGTTTAAAACACTTTCCTAAGAACTCAGCAATCCAACAACTGCCTATTATACTCTTTCTGAAGGGTGAAAGAATTGGACTTTTTTTAGCCTCACCTAAGGAAAAATTATGAATTGAATCGGTTTTTCTCCAGTACACAACCAATCCATCATTTTAAGAAAACAGAAATGATATTAGTAAACTTACAACAGTCATATAAGTTACATACATTAAATATTTCCTTTCAACAACTGAAAAGAGAAAATTCTGCTAATAATTTACTACTACTATTTATTATTATTCATGCAGCAATCTATAATTTAAGGACTTAAGGTTCAGAAAACTGCTAGGTAGGTGGTTTAAATGTGCAACTACCTTTATAGAGAAAATGTGAGGCAAAGCTGCCTGTAGATACTTCTCTAGAGGACTGATTTTGCATATGTTTATACAGAGCACTTTTATATTATATACATGTACATAATTTTATTTTTTCATATATATTTATAGTATATTTTAGTATCAATTTATAGAGTAAAAACACTGTATAATTATATATTTAAAATACTTATAGTACTTATAACATAAAATAATCATTACAACTGTTACAGTTATTCCTTAGTTTCTTTGTTTTTCACAAAACTGGAGAATTTTATACTTTTCTGATTTTCAAAAAGCTTTTTCTAAAGCCCAATGCTGATGACATTCAATTCTTCTCCTACAAGCAAGCACTACTCTCTATTTATGACAAATATAATTTTAAAATAGTACAATAGGGACCAGAATTTCTTTTAATTAATAGAATTTGTGTCTTTTTTTTGACACAGGACCTTCATCTATAGAGTGAACAAGCATATGGCTCACTACAAAACAACCAGCAAAATGAAAGTATATTCATGTCATCCAAAATTCTGTGGTTCGGTCTATCCCTTACTTTTGGACTCAAACTAACGTGCTTATTTCTGCCACAAAGAGAAAATGGATGTATTCATACTTTCTAAATAACACACCATTATTTGTAAAGGAGATATTTCTTTATTTTTTTTCCTGTAATCATTACTGTATTTTTGCAGCGTATGATGAATGCTTTAAATAAACTTCAAACCCATCTTCATGGGTGTCTTTTCTTTGTTTGTTTTCTTCTTTTTTTTTTTCTTTCCTTAATAAACTATGTAATAACAAGCTGGTTTGTGTCGCATAATTGAACACTAAGAAAACACATGATGTGACATCAAGCCTATTATTCTTTGCATGCTTGAATGCACGGCACACAGTTCCAAATGCCTAACTGATCTCAGAGGTGATCTTCTGGGAATAAAAAGCAAAGAAGTATTAAGCACAACAAATAAATAGTGCATACATCTTCTCCACTTGATAAATAATAATAGCTGTGATTTTGACATATAGTGCATGTAATTATTACACTCTCTTTATTAATTAGACAGATAAACATTTTAATTAAGTGGGGAGAATAAACATTTGACTTGATAGTTTTTATTTCCACTCCACAAAAAAATGTAAGTGGCCAGAGATACATTTTAAAATATGTATTCAAATACGTACATTCAAATGAAAGCTTTAAATATTTTCCTCTCTCTTTTTTTTTTTTAATGTCTTTTTTGTTTGTTTAAATTTACACAGTGCATCAAACCATCCCTAACAGATAGGGATAGTTCTCTACTCCCCTTACTCTCCCTGGTGGAGATTATAGGACATTCCATAAGAAGGACCATTTAGGTTTTTTTACGTTAGATTTCATTTAGTTTAAAGATGAAAATTGAAAAGTTTTATGTATAAAGTAAGTTATAAAAAATATCATGAGGTTAACTGCATAGAACCAAACACTAACTAGAGCAATAATGTTATTTTAATAAACTTGTATGCTACTTTTAATTCATAGATTAAATTAATTGTAAATTAAATTAAAATCTAAGATTTTGCATTTCAAATATTGAGTATTAAGCAAGAATTCATCATATATTCAGATCAATCTTCTTTTAGTTAGCACTTTGGCTTAATTTTTACAGATTAGAAAAGAGCAAAATTTATTCATTGCTAACAAATTGCTACAACAGAGAAGGGGACTGGTATATGGAAATTAAATAAGAAGAAAAAAAATTAAAAGAAAATTAGAACATTCCTAAGCTGTTTAAAAAAGTATTGCTTATTTTTCATATTATGACCACGCTGAATAAAAAGTCTCAGAAAAAGATGATTTCGTTTGGTTCCTGTGGCACACCATGATTAACTTTTAATCATTCTCCATAGTTTAGTGACAAAAGGCAGCCTATTCTATTTACAGACCAAGGTAAGTCTTCACGCCAAACAGATTTTCTCTATGCTTTGTGGGTTTTTTTTAACGCAAGATTTCCAAAATACTTCCAAGACTATCTAATAGCGCCTGAGATTCATTTCAGTTATATTTACCTCAGTAGAATTCACTATGAAAATAATACACCTGAAGGTGTCTGTTGCAGAAACATGAAATTTCATCTTCATTCAAAATGCCTAACTTGAACAAGCTAAGGCAGTGAGTGTTTTTCAAGGATATTTTTATTTTTTTCCCTTTACTTAAGATTGGGAAGCTTTATTTTAGCTATTTTCCACTTTTAATTGAAACAATTTTATACCTGCTAAATTGCTTATTCCTGCTCTGCAAACACAAGCACATTGCCTAGATTATTGTTGGGGAAAAAGAAGAAAAAGTGAAAACACCAAGTGTTATTTCTACACTAGAGTAGAGTGAATTTCCAGCAATATTTTTGGTTTCCTTGTCAAATCTGTGGTTAGAGCTATGACTATGTAATTGTGCCCAGCAACTAATTTCATAATTATTACACCAGACAAGGACTCAATACAAGACAAGGACTCAGTGACATTAGGCAAAAAAGGCTGTGTTCAACTATTACTTGAAAGAAAGATTTAAAGCAAAGTATGGAGTCTTTTTTTACACATTAAGGGCATCCTATCAGGGATGGTAGGATACACTTTTCTTAGGAACAGCATATAAACATAAAGGGAAGAGAAAAAAAATCTACAAAAAAAAAAAGTATGTATTCTATTGGAGTCCTAACAGGTCTGCAAAGCTATTAAAACTCCTCTTAGTAGAGGGAAATATGAAAAACCTCCATGCTTGCAGACTTACATTTTCTCACTTGTTTCTTCAGAAAGTGAGGCATGTTTATTTAAAAAATATATATTTAATATAATCCATATAAATAAATTGAGGCAGTAGTGCACTGAATCATGATTTAGCACATAAGCACATCTTCAGAAACTCAATGAAAAGACAGAAGTGAAAGGCAACAGTTAGCCATTTATTAAATTTCAATTACACCTGTAGCTCACCGTTGAACATCAGAAGGAAGAGATGCTGAAAGATCCATGATTTTAGGTAACTGGGTGCATATCAGAGGGAATGTTTAACTATAAGCCAAATAAAAGAGAAAATAAAATAGAGTAAGTGTTTCATAATTAGTCTTATAAATTTACAAATGTAAAGAGAATGATGATCCTGGACGTGTACTCCAGACCCTTTACCAGTTTTGTTGCTGCTCTCTAGACACAGTCCTGCATGTCAATGTCTTTCTTGTAGTGAGGAGCCCAAAACTGAACTATTTTTGTCATCTTCAACTGTTTTTTTTCATTATTAAATAATTCAAATTAAATACTTTAGTTTGCTTTTGTCCCTTTTAATATCACTTTCCTCACATTATTTGAATTTTATTATCTACAGACAAAATAAACTAATTTGCTACCAGGTTATCACATGCTTCTAACAATGCTTTTCCTTCTCCTTGATTTTCTATCTCACATTTCTACTCTTAAGGATATTTCTGAGGCTCTTTATATCTCTGGTTATTGTTTTCTCAAGTTAATGAAATTATGCAATTGAGAGAACTGACCTTTTTAACAGTATAAAACACACAGTAGACAAGAATTCATGGTATGATTCATTTATCATGGAATGGCACTCAAACTGTATACTAAGGAATTTGCAGACACCCTTTCCTATGCTATAAGAGGATTTTAGCTGAGCACTCACACAACACAACTGCCCATGATATCTGAGTCACTAGATGGTTTTTCAAGATTACATCGCTAGAGATTTTACTACTTAGATTACCAAAATTAGATTGTAATATTTCCATCCCCAGAATCTGTAGCCAAGTGGAAAGAGAGAGTCACTGCAAGTTTTCTTAATCTTCCTTAAAGATTAATAAAACAATTCCTTTATTCATTGGAACTTCAAACATCTTCTCTGCATGAGAAAGAAGATATGACCTCTTGCTGACACTTGTGAGGATTGATACAGTAACAAGAGCACAATGGCTGAACTTGAAAAGGAATCACTGAACCAATTAGGCTGGAAAAGACCTCTGAGGTCATCAAGTCCAAGCTATGACCAAACACCACCTTGTCAACTAGACCATGGCACTGAGCGCTGTATCCAGACTTTCCTTAAACACCTCCAGGTACGGTGACTCCACCACTTCCCTGGGCAGCCCATTTTAATATCTAATAACCCTTTCTGTGAAGAAATTCTTCCTAATGTACAACCTAAGCCTCTCCTGACACAGATTAAGACTATGTCCTCTTATTCTCTTGCTGATTGCCTAAGGGAAGAGGTCAAACCCCACTTGGCTACAACTTCCTTTCAGTCAGTTATAGAAAGCAATAAGGTTCCCACTGAGCCTCTTTTTCTGCAGGCTAAACAACCCCAGCTCCGTCAGCTCCTCCTCATAGACCTTGTGTTCTGGACTCTTTGCACATCTCTATACATGCTCCAGAACCTCAATCTGCTTCCTGAATTGAGGTCCCCAGAGCTGGACACAGTGCTTGAGGTGTGACCTGCCGAGTACAGGGGAAGATTCCCTTCCCTAGGCCTGGTAGTCACACTGTTTCTGATACAAGCCAGAATGTGTGGTTATAAGTAATCTCAGAAAGAACATTAGTCAAAAAATGGCTAAAATCCTCTTGGCAAGCTGAAGTTTTGACAGTGAATTGTTTCATTCTATTCAGCCCCATGTAGGCCCTGTGTTTGAGGAATGATAGAGCATAATCTCAGATGGCTCAGAGAATACAGAGCATGATCATCAGGACAAAAAAGCATCAGGCTGTGTGAGCCCTATGAGGTAAAGCTGAGGTTTTTTGTTGTTAACTTTAGAGCAGTGGTTTAAATATATGAATTATTAATGTAATAGAGTGAGGTTTTTTTTCTCAGCACTTAAAAAAATGTGAAAGACATTAAGAAGCAAGTCTAGTGTTGATAGGGTTATACTGTCTGTATGAAGACCTTAATTTTCATTGGAAACTAATGACATGACAATTGAAAATACTTGAAAGTTTTTTATTTGGGGGAGCAAAAAGTTTAATATCAGTTTTCTTGTCCACAAAGCTCTTCTGGTAGAGGTCTACTCTTTCAATTGTCATGGTGATACCAGAAATAGGAAATCTGAAGCCTAAACCTTTAACCTAAATCTTTATCTGAAGCCCATACCTTTAGCTTTCATCCTAAATCTCCTGGCTTTCAGAAAAATGCAGCATGTTTCTGAAAAAAGTCACCTTTGAAAGAGAACTTCTGTTTCAGAAAACACCTGCAAATGGTCTCGTCCATTAATGTCCCTCTGTTAGTCATCCACTTCAAGAGGAATCAGTAGGTTGCCAGAAATATTGATTTATTGCAATTGTAGGACTTAGAAATGGGTTGCTACAAAACTGCACTAGTGAGATCAAAAGTTTACCTCATATTCTTCATTCATCAACATTCCTGAAGCCATAGGTTTGTATGGGGATATTTCTCATTCAAAGTGTGTAATAGATAATCAACACACCACATCAATTTCTGCTGCACGTAGGGAAGCTCAGGACACCTGGGGAAGCTCAGTTATAGAGGATTTTTGCAGTCATGTTTACAAAGCTTACTGTCTCTCAGAGAAAGTATGGAGAAGATAATTGTCTTGTTTCTTCATTTGTCCTGATTTCTCTGAGGATCTGGTATGGATTGATTTGCATTGTCTCTTTTTAAAGAATTTGGTCTTTTTTCAACTGACAAGGCATGCAGTTCATCAAAAGAGCTCTGGTACCCCTAAGTTAGAATTCTAGCACTTCTTTCAAGTCTATCTACTCCTGCCCTCAAGATTAACTGTAAATAGAAATATGAAGGAAGAACATCACAGCAACAATTGAATTATATTAATTTTAAAAATTGAGAAAATTTATATATAATTTCACAATTAGCACCAAACTAAATATATGTGTTGCACTTATTTTGATGCATGCGTGTGGTTATGCACTAGCACCATTCTTTACAAAATGTGTTACTTAAACACTACGTTCTACAGAATAGTGATTGGTTGTCATCAGCATTGCAAAATGCAGCATTTAATCATTCTGTGCTATAGGCATGGTAAATGTGAACTTACTATGAGGAGCAGTATTGCTGCTGCAGTGAGAAAATACTGAAAGTAGTTACCTATTTATTGTGTAAATTGAGAACATTATGTAACAGATCTGCTGCAGCAAAATCTCCATAGACTAAAGAAATCAAATAGATAAGAATTCAAATGCTCTGTTCGATCACTGAAGATGCAAATATCCACACCATAATTTAATAAAGTATGACTTAACATGATTCTGTATTATTTGAATTTAATTTCTTCCACATTTATGTTTGATGCAAAACTTTCAGATTTCTATCAAACTATTTAATATCTGCTGGGGAATTTATTTCTGTCAAATAATTTACAAAAATGTTGGAGTTTGCAATAAACTGCACTCTGGTGGGGAATAGAAAACAGTAAAGTCTTCAGAAATACTTTCTGATGGGTATCATAAAATTCATTATCATTATAAGTGTACACACAGTGCTAAACAGAAATTTAATTTCTTGCAATATTCCCATAATACACATTTGTGTCAGAATAGAGTATACACTGCTTTAAATTCTGTGAGCTTTTGTGTGCTTCAGAGACACTGTGGGTTTGAACACACTATTTAGCTTGAGAAAAGCTGTGCTATTTTGAATGAAAAAGAACCAGCACTTGAATATCTGGAACTCTTTGGGACTATTCCCCCAGCTAACACTCTTCAGAATCAATATTTACACTATACTTGAATTAGTATAACTGTTGGCTTTAACCATTAGTTTCCCCATTTAGTACTACCTTCTGACAGGAAACAGTGAAATATATTATTTACAAGAATTTATCTGAAGAAATGAGCTTTTATATAACTATAGAAGCACTTGAAAATTAATTGACTCTTGATGAAATATTGTAACATTTGTAATATCTCTTCACTTAGGATGGAAATCTCATGTTTTTTCCTTTCTTTGTTGGTCCTTTTTTCTCCACCTCCATCTCCCAACATAAATGGATGCATTCAAATACTACAGAAAAGATGGATCTGCTTTGTTGGAGTATAGGCTATCTTTTTTTCCCCACAAGATTTAGCTTATTTTTATCATACTATAACATTTATATAGAGTCTGGCTATTAACAGGATGTGAATCAAATGCCATTCTTCTTGATGTTTAATCTTTGGTAGCATGTAGCCCAAACGAGGAGGTGGGACAGTTTTTGTTGTGGCATATAAAAGAATTGATTCTTCCTTCTATCTATATTATCTCTGTAGTTTCTAGCAAAGATCTACAAGATCCAACGTGACCTCTCCACTTACATCCTCCTTCCATCTTTTGGCCCTTGCTCTTGTCTCCGACTCCATTTCTTCCCACTTCAACACCATGACTTCTTGAGCCCTGCTGTCCTTTCTCCTGTTTCTTTTCCTAAGAATATAATCATACTGTAATATCCAGCAGCTTCTGAAAGTCAACCCTTCCATTCCCCCTTTCTTTTCTGTATCACTTATTCCCTTCATCGGTGAACTCCTTGAACTCATAGATTACAGCAGTTGCCTCAAGTTCCCTTCCTCTCAATCCAACATAGATACTTTCTAATTTGACTTTTATTGTGCACCAAGGATATGTTAACATCAAGGCCTACAATGACCTCTCTATTTCAAGTCTCAGGGCCTTTGCTCCGTACTTGAACTCTGCTGTTTTTATCATGACTGATCATACATTTCTTTTAAAAATCATGCTTTGCCTTTGCAACTCTGTCCTCTCCTCACCATTTAACTACTCTGAGTTGAACATGTAACAGATGGGTTGCAAGCGGAAAAAAAAAGATATTGTGTTAGACTTCTAAAGCTCCATTAAATAAAAATATAGATCTTTTCTGAAAAAGACCCTTTCATATTGCAATGTGAATTTCTTAATGTAAGCAACAAATGCTTGATTATATTTGGCTTTTATATTTCTGTCATCTTCAGCAATTTTGTGTACCACTTCTCTTTTCATATTACTTTTTGAGTTGTGGAAGAATGGGAAATGCAGGCAGAAGTATACTAACCCTCTATTCAGGAGTTTTGGGGGTTTTGTTATACATACAAATAGCCCTAAATTATCATGTCATGAGGCAATATAGAAGTGTTTCAATATCACAGATATTCACTTTATATCAGAGTTATTAAGAAAAGAGAATTGTTGGTGCAGCTGAAAGAAAGATTGCTTACTTGCAGCTAAGTGAATATATATATATATTAAACTTTAGTCCCTTGAATGATAATGAGTTCAAAATCTGGACCTGGGTGATTAGTGAGGTCCTACAACTTCAGTGTTTTAATTTTTTAATCATAGCTGATTCCCAGTTTTGAGCACTCTGACTATCCCCACACGCATCTACAAGTATTCTAGGATGCTGTCAAGACAGTTAAAATTTTTCTGGACTTAAAAGTATTGCTAAGAGAATGTCACTGTGAAATACATTAAACATAATAGTTCTGTGAAGTCAGAAATAGCATAGAATTGATTTTCAAATACTTTTTCCAACATTATTTTGGTATTTCTTTGATATTTTGAAGATTATCATGCTGCAGTTAGAAAGACAATATGACACTTCAAAAAAAAGAAAACTTTATTCCAGTTAATCATTTTACCTGTAATCCAGGAAACACATTTATGTCTCTAGGTGAAGAAATAAATCTCTATTTATCTTTTTACCTTGGAACAGAATATTTACTTTTGCTACTGAATAAAATGGTTTCATTGTAACTATTATATAGGCCTATTTAATGACTTCTATAAAAGTTCTGAAAAGAAACAAATTTCAGCTGCCAGAAAAAGCAAGGCATAACATAGAACAGTATTTTTAAGATTTGCAACATTTATTTTCATAATCAACATTTCCACTTTAAAAAATCACAATGTGGCTTTATAGTCTATAAGTAAGATATTTAGCATAAATATTGTTTGAACTCTGATTTGGTGTGACTATATAATATGCCGTAAAATAAAACATAAGGAGAAGAAAGGGAGAATGGCACAGGAAGTAGGATGACAACTAAAATACAGTGTCTGACAAGATTATTTTGCATGGTGGGACTAAGTCTAATTTTCAGTTTAAGGTGTTTAGTAAGAATCACACATTGTGGAAATTTTGTCAAAACACTAATGCTTACCTAGATCTTTCTTAGTCACTAATTGCCATAATATGTAGGAACAAGAATAAGAAATCTTGAAATAACATAAAGTGACATCCTTCTTGAGTCCTACTTATAGCTCTCTCATCACTAGTTTTGCAAATAGAAAAAAAATACTGTCATTCTTGGCAACTGTGTAAGCTTCTTTTCCACTCCTCTTATGTTTCTGTCCATAGCACTCCTTAAATTGTATTCTCTCTTTTACTCCCAAGAGCTGATCTACCTATCAAGTTGGCTCCATTCAGGAATAAAAAAACAGTTACTGGGAAAAGAAATGCCAGATGCAAAAAAAAAAAAAAAAACAAAAAACAAAACAAAAAAAAAACCAAAACAAACAAAACAAACAAACAAACAAACAAACAAAAACCAAAAAAAAACAAAGAAAAAAAAACCAAACAAAAAAACCAAAACAAAACAAAAAAAAAAAACAAACAAAAAAACCCCAAAAAAACCAAAAAAAAAAACCCCAAAAAAACCAAGCAAAACCAAACAAAACCAAACACAGAACAAACAAATAAAAAATCTCTACCCTAAAAAACATAGAAAACACCAAATCAAACCAAATCTCTGCCCCTCCCAAAAAGGAGACCTATCTCCAGTGACAGATAGGCTACTAACCCTGGGTGTATCATAACTATAAAGCAGTAACATCATATCATCAAAAGGAGCCAGCTAAAAGCAGTTCTGGTTTTATTTGCTGGTTCAAAGAGGTCAGCACAGCAAAAGATAAAGAAGTAGTAAACACTGATTCCTTTAAATGAATGTGACTGTCATAACAAGGTTAAAAATAGAGGTGTCACAACTATCAATCTGATGCCTGAACAATATTTTAACTCCACATTGCTGAAATATAGTAACACAGAAGAAACAGAAAGCACATTAAACAAAATTGGGCTCTATTTCAACTCCTCAAGAGGATTATGCAGCACATCTTAAGAAATTTTGTTTCTTTCATAACTCTGTACTAGTTCACAGGAGTAGATTTTATTCATGCTTTCCTCAGACAGTATCTTTATTAAATTCTGGTTTGTTTTGATAGTAATAAGCTAAATGGTGGTAGGGATATTCCTCTGACTCAGATGCTAAATGATAAGGCTTAGCCGTAACTGTGCAGTTAATGTATTCTTTGAGACAGAATAGCTGTGGTCAGGATTTTTGCTTCTGGTCTCTGCTAACTGCTCCATTGTACCTGGGTATTACTGAAGACAATAAATTGTGAAGGACTAAAATCATCCCAGAAACCATACTAACAATTTAACTGCAGAGACAGTTATATCCTACTGCCTCATAGTATTTGCTAGTATAGCTGAAAAACACACATCATCATCTCAACTCTATTAACCTGATGAACAGAGAAATGCATTTCAGTGTTGGTCAGTGAGCCTGGAGGATGCATTGGTTTGATGGATGACTGAAGCTTAGCAGCTGTGCTGATGGTACTTCCCTGACAGATTCTGAAATGTTTGTGGGGTTTTTTTGTCAAGTCTCAACCACCAATCTTTTGCTTGTTGCCTCTTGTGGTGACTGCCACCATTCTGGAATCTGGCAGAGACATATCTAGCTTGATGTGACACTTAATTTGCATATATATTTATTTCCCTTTCATACATCTTATAGTCAAATATACAATATATTTCTGGACATTAACTTTTGACTTTCTTGTCAGTTAGTAGTAGAAATAAGATCGGGGAAAGAAAAGTGCAGTTAAAAAACAATAAAGAAATATGATGCAATACTCATATACTATAAATTTATATTAATTTAAATTCCAGCTTTAACACAAAAAAAATCCATAAAGTTAATTATTTTAGAACTATTAGTATTAATTCAAATTTTCTATGTTTAGAAGCTCAGTTACTTCTCTTTTTAGAATCTGGTTATGGAAGTAAACAAATTCCTATAGGATTTCTCATAACAAAAATAATTTAAAAGTATGAATACTTATTAAAAATGTATTTGGAAGTAAAACTACCAAAAGAACAGTAGAGAAATGTATTCTTTATTCAGAAATATATCTAAGGTATCCGTTAGTTGTTAATTCATAAGACAAAAAACTAAAAGTGAAGTACAGAGAAGTTTAAAAATGGAAGGTATTTTTCTATCATAACAGCAAAAAAATTCACCACACAGAATAATTAATTTTGATTAGCTTCAATTTGTTGTTAATTTAAATGTGTAAAGTGAATTTCCTAATGCTTGCACTACAGATAAAATCAAATATACCTGATATATAGAAGTGAATGTGTGACCTTGATGTCAATCTTCTCTCAAATTAAGTAAATGAATTTGGGATTATGATGAAATAGAGGCATAGTTTATACATATAAGTATATAAACATTTGATTTAGGGCTATTTGGAGTGTTTTTCCAGAATTAATAATTCTGTATCACAATGAGTTTAAATGCAAATAGCTCCATAAGTGATGTATTTGGGACATTGATTAGGATGTTTTAAAGGGCTACTTTGGGGATGACGCTGATCCGATGCACTTTAAAGTACTTTACTTCCTGAAATTTGGAGTGAAAGTCATCTAAGACAGTCACACTCCAGCCCTTTAATTGCACTTGATAAGATGCGGAAAAAAAAAATTCCAGAACAGATGCAGCAAAGAAGAACCCAAAATATACCAGGATTACCCACTTGGAGAAGTGGGGTGGATTCATTGGCTCTGGCTTTTCTGTTTGTGTGTATGGCTGATTTCTTTCCAGTATCTACCTCATAGTCTTAGATAATCTATGGCTAACCTAACATGCTATTGGGAGTATAGTTCAGCATTTTCATACTAGTTGCAAAAGAGCACCAAAATAAAGAGACAATGATGGAAAAGGCAGATTGGCATCTTTGTGTTACTTTTAACACTATGTTACATAGACATTGAAGACAGCAGGTATTAGTCGTTATGCAAAATTCATCCCAATACGTGGCAGTTACCCGCTACGACCTCAAGCAGTCGAAAAGCCCCAGCTAGCACTGCCTATGAGGCTGAGTGCGCCACGTGAGCAGGTACTCCAGGGTTATGGTGTCTGCCTCCCTGATGGTGCTAATCGCTGTGGCGTGGGAAACGCAGCTTTGGTAACTTCACACTGAGAGGAAGTGAAGGGACGAGAGAAGGACACTTTGCTTGCGAGCCTGAGAACTTTTATTCCCCCATGCGTGCTCGGAGCAAATCGCTCTCAGCGCCATGCAAAGCAAAATGCCGACAGACAAAGAACTTGCAACAGATTAAGTAGGGGGTGGGTGGACAGGGTGGAAACCTGCCTCACCCTATGGGGACAAATGACGGGGGAGTGATATGGATTATAACAACCTATGGCAGCATAACAGAGGTGGGTACAGTGTTCTGGGGCAAATAGCAGTGCTAAGATGGGTTGATTCACGCAGAACTTTCATGAAGAAGAAGGGAATGGTTACAAGATTGACACTCCGGCAAGGAGTGAGCACCCCTGACTGACAGAACCTTGTAAGGAGAAAACTGTGAGAAGTGAGAAGATTGACAGATCTGAGTGGCAGGAGCTCTCCTGGTAAACAACTTGGAGCAAACCACTGTGAGGGAAAATAGCGGTACAAGGAACAACCTAACTAACATTAATAAAATCCCTGACTAAACCAACCCAACCTACAACACCAATACACTTCCCCCACTTCCTCACACCTCCAAAAAAAAGAGCTTCGTCTCTTCTCCCTCTTACTTTGCTGGCCTCGGATAACTTCCTTGTTTTCCTTTTGATCTTTCCTGATTACATCACTTAATGGATCTTGTTCAGATATTGAGAATATATCCCAGTTATTCCAGCTAGTTTAGTTCTACACTTGTCTTCTAAACTCTTTTTTTTATTGCTGTTGCTTTGTTTTGCTTTTCTAACTTTGTTTAATTCCTCTACACATGGAAATCAACCTGATTTAAAAGTCCACTTCTGCATAATACCTGTATGTCTAACTCGTCTATCTCTCACCCCTTGTCTCTCTCAACCCGATATGGCTAAATTCTGATTATCTCACTTACATAATTCTGATAAATTCACTTGAGCCCAAAGCAATTCTGGATATTCAATTACCTAGAATATCTTGTCAAAACTCAATTTCTATCAAGTTAAGTTCATTATACTGCAAAGTTCATATACTGCATTATACTATCAAGTTAAGTTCATTATACTATACTTTTAGTAGATAAAATCACAGATTTACTTATCAGTATGTTCCTATTGATCAAAAGCTGTCTTCAGTAAATTCAATAGGGTTTTCAAAGTGCCAGGATTCCATATTGACATTAATGTCATCTTGACACTTTGCTTTTCATATTAGTAAATTTTATGTAAATTTAATTGCATTGAATGTTTTTTTATCTGCATTCTTAATTGTCAATATAATTGAAACTTTATGTGTACCAGGAAGATGTAGTTCAGAGGAAAGGGAATTGGTTCCTAAAGCAAACACAAAGATCTTTCTTTTTTATGTATCACCTTAAAAAAATTTAATGTCAGAAACACACGTGGAAAAAGTAAATCAGGATTTTAACTTTCTTTAGAAGATTTCCATTTTCTATAGAAAATGCAGGTGAGTAAATAAAATTAGATTTTTTATTCTTCAAATTACATATTGAGTTATTTTGTCACATTTTCATTAAAAAAGTGAAAATAAAAGCATTTATTATTTGTTATTTATTTCAAGACCATAGAGGAAAAATATATATATACCATTAATGAGAGGGACACAGCAAATTTATAAAGAATAGTACTAGCAGGTTCCAAATATTCTTTTTCTGTTGATAAGACAAAGCTCTTAAGTCACAAAGCTCTAGTATCTCTTTTTTACTTTTTAATAAGTGAACAAAGAACTTTCAGAATAGAGGTACAAAGCCACAAAGATCTATAGAGACATTAGAAACATAGCATTTTAAAATGAGATTGCATGCCAAATAAAACTCTTCATTTTTGATTGTTTTCTTGACAGACTTTTTTTTTGTCTAAATAAGGTATGTAAGAATGAAACAAAAACAAATGAAATGTATTTATTTATCTATTTATTTTTCTACCACTATCTCTAAATAAACTATTATCACAAGCAGTATTAGACCATGTAGAGGTAACCTACTCTGTTTGAAATGAGACTGAATAGAAGTAAATAGAACAATCTCCACTAATGTGTTTGCAGCAATTGTTTGAGATGGAAGATAATGGTGGCAGAGAAAAGTACAAAGTCTCTGAAAAACATCATGTACTAAATATGAGGCTCAGTCTTTAGAACCCCATTAATGGATTGAATTGCACTTTTCAGATCAGCATTCCTCTCTCTTCCCTGCTTTGTGATCCCATATCACAGGTACATAGGAGGAGTAGGTCTGTGAGCTTCTCAAACATCTCACCTGGCACACAGGCCAAGAAGTAGGAGAGAGTAATTAAGCAACAGTTCCTTTATGTTACCTTTATGAGCAATTGTGCCACAGCCATGTGGTGCAAGCACACATCATTACCGGACTGGGTTCCCCTCAGCATCACCTGTCCTGATGCCTTTATCAGGACTTCCAATCTTTTGAAGAGGATCAGTGTACATACACATGCATAAGTACAAGTGTTGAATCATGCCTATGAATACTTGAATATAGTTAAATGTAGTGATAATTTGCATCAATCCACAGCCAGACACATACCATTAAAAATTCTTCAGAAGTTCTCATGGTGAAATCTTTTTCTCTCATTTTCAAATGGAATTTTCCTTCTGTGCACTTCAAATTATTCAGATATTTATTTATTGGAGTGCATCTGGGAGAAACAGAAATATAATCTGTGACTAGTTTTAAATTGCTGTGATTCTATACTTTTCCTGTGTATCTAGAGATTTTAAACATATTGTATTCATCCATGTTGCTGAATTGTTACTCTGTATTCATTAAAACCTTAGGCAATATTTAGAGTACTATTGCTCCATGTGTAAATGTAAAAAGAACAGACACAAGAAAATTCTCTGAAACAAGGATTTGGCCTTATAGGTAGTTTTTCCTAAATAAACCTAAAAAGGAACTGCAAAATAAGGATTTTGTTTCAAAACACACTGGGTTTTAAAACAGTTTTGCTGTCATGACTTTTTATGATTTATTTAGAAATTATGCTAAATATTTTCACATTTTGAAGTGTATGGTGACTTTTTCATAGATAATATTCTGTTCTATAATTTGAATTGTCATGTAGAAAAATATAAAAATGTCATCTCTAAAGCAGCTAACTTAAGCAACAGATTTTAAGGAGTCATGGGAAGTTTACAGAAACTCAATGGAATGAAAAAAAAGCAGCCAACCATGTTAAGAGAACTATCTTATGCCAGTAAACAGTGTTACATAACATTAGCCTGGAGCTATGTTAACTTCAAAATATAGATGTATACGTTTAACTTTCCAAGACATTTCCAGACAAGTTTAAGTTTCACAAATATAAAATGTCTACTGTTGCCTGAGAGTGAAAATGTTGAAATTTTTTGTTTGTTGGATTTTTTTTCCCAGACAAGTTTGATAGAAATTCTGTTTGGTATATTGAACTAATGACTTCTAACAAAACAGTACTTTTACTTTCATATTCATGTCTATGGACTACAAGATAACTTGCTCATTTGAAAGTGTTCTGTGTCTTGGGAAAAAAGAAAGAGATGCAATCATGCAAAAATTATTTTTAACTGCAGTTCTTGGCAATTAGTATACAGGTGAATGTAGAAAGGAGAAGGAATGGAAAGGATATTTTTAACACGACTTTTAACAAATGTGAAAGTGGAACACGGGGAATGCACAATGTTTATGATTAACAAAGACACAAGAGAAGGAAAAAGGTATGAGTGGTCTATTACTGTTGTGGGTTTTTTTTCCTCATAAATATCCTTTTTTGTTATACCTTATAATTTTTCAGATGACAAACTGAAATAAAAACTTATCAATTACTTTGAAAATATACATAATGTTAGAGGTAATATATACAAAAGCAAAACATTGGTTGTTTATTTCTTCCCTCACACTGGTAACTTCAGATATACATGTTTAACTCTGTTTTCAATGGCACTTAATTTTATCATTAAAACTAAAACCTATGCAATAAAAATGTTTTTATAGACAGAAGAAATACTGTTGTATTTCAGAGCTATTGTAAAATATCAAATGTTCTGCTAAGCCTAATCTCTTAAGGTCTTCTTTTAAAATACTTTAGCCTTTTAAAATCAACATCGTGTGTGTAATGAGAGAAACTAAATTTGATTGCAAATGAGTACTGTGTAAGCTATAACAATAAAGCTGTAGTAAAACTACATAGTAAAAATCTAGCCAATCAGTTACACAAGCACCACCAAAGGAATCAAATTTAAACATGATAATAGTAAAATAATTTTACAGCTTTTTAGAATTGTTCATCCAGCAGAAGTAGCAAAGAGCTATGGCTTGCTTCAAACTCATGATATAAGAATCCTTCATATACTTTGAGATTTGCTATCTATTCTTCTATCATCACAGTTTTTCCACTAATCTTTATAAAGCATATATTCATGCCAACTTACTATACATCTTTCTATACTTCAAGTTTCTATTAAATACAACAAACATGCTTTGATCTGTTAGAACTGGTCTTTTTATTTTGATTTTCCTGTTTTTCTACTTTCATCCTCAGATTCCCAAGAAATTTCCCTTTCACTCTTTTAAAGGACAAGGCTTAAATGATTCATTTTTAATTAGCTGAAACTTTATAATGCTTCAGATGTAGAATTTGTTTTTATTGATATATTTGTATTTCCCTTATGATTTTTCCTTCAAATTACTTGATATCTTATTGACTTATAATACTGACTGGTACAATACAGAATGTTCAAATATTTTGAGAAGACCAAAATTTAGGGCTCAGTTCCTAAATAAAGATGTTTCATACAACTTCCAGATAGACTGATGTCTTCTTTCCCCTTCATTAAAGAAGCTAATAAACTCCATTGCAGCATTAAGACTGAGGCTTCTGAAATGTATAATATTTTTTGAAAGCCAAATTTATTGGTCTGGAATATTAAGCAGCTATTAAGAACAAAATGACCATTTATGAAAAGACTAGTATTTTTTTCATCCCTTTTATTTTTGTTTCTTGCAATTTAAAACATTCTAACAGCCATTTTTATTTTTTTTTTCATACCTTTTCTTTTTTTTACTTGCAATTTAAAACATTCTAACAGACATTTTTCACAATACATGTGAAAAATTTCCTTATCTATGTGGCAGGACAAGTCGCCCTCTCTCTACCACAGGTCGCTGATGAATATGAAAGACCCAGCAAGGGGTGTGTTATGGGTTTGGGAGGATGCCCATGCACAAAAAACTCAAGACGCAGTCAGAATAGCAAAGTAAGTCAATTTTATTTGTCATATTAGCAATTAAATACATACCCACCCCTGGATGGTGGAGAAGCCACTAAGCAGGAGAAGGAGATTGAGCATGGCTCCTGAGCAGGAGGGGAAGGAGGGCCACACACCTTCAGGGCGTCCCCTGGTTGAAAACGGTGTGCATCATGTCATCCTCTCTCCTCCACCCCAGGACCAGAACTTATATCTCCTCCTCAGGAGTGGCCAGTTTCAATATCATGTCACACAGGGTCATGAGATGAGGTCACAACGGCCCATGATCACACCTCCATGCCAAAAATGACTTTATTGCTCCCCTTTCATAGGATGAATCCCACCAGTTGACCAATACATAGCTTTGTTTCTGAAGGTTATTCCTACCAGCTAACAGTAAATTCTTCTTCTACATTATTGTGGTGATGTGCATAACTATAGACGAAATAATGTCAGGCCTCAGACCTTTCTTCAGTCCCTGACATGATGGGGTCATCTCTGGTGCCAAAAGAGCTCAGGCCCCAGCTAAGAATCAACATCTTACAGATGTAGATGTGGGAAGAGATAAAATAAATATTCCTGGTTGAGAGACACTGTTTTACAAAGACAATATAAGACAGATGAATTATCACAGAAGCATAAGTCTCCTACACACATAGCCTGACAAGCATTCAGGACCTCTCCTGAGAGTTAGGATGCAGATTTCGGGGTTATTTACCTGGGAAATGAGGGAAAGAATCTTGATGTGTGCCCCACCAAAAACTGAATGGTAACATACATTGAATCCTAAATTCTATTTGGACAGAATATTTTTCATACAGCACCACATTCCACTTGGCATGCCTTTTTTAGTTTTAACCCCAAGCCTAACTCTAACCATTGGCAAATTTATTAAAGGCAGTTTTTTGTCTAAGGCTGAGATTCCTAGCACATGGGTGGTGCTAGGTAGAGAGGTGTAGGGGAGTAATGCTGGGGCTGTGCCGTTCTCCCTTTGGCATCCCTTTTGTAGTTTCAGTGTCTTTAGCATACCAGGTTTTGTGGTTATTTCAAGTCTTGCCCAAAGCATATGCCTTACCCAACACTGAGCAATAAAAGCAGGTTTTTACTGAGTTTCCCAGCACATAGGTGGTGTCAAGAAGAAAAAATTTAGGAGAGCATTCTTTTGGCTGTGGTCTGTTCTTGTTTTGAAGAGAACTTGACAAAACCTTGCCAGAATTATACTTAGAGAAATTCCTAAATCAGGGAGCAAATTCAGGTGAAAAGACAGTAGAAGAAACTGAACAAATGAAATGGTTTATGAAAAAAAAAATCTGTACTGAATGGAAAACAATGGGATGGGATGACATGAAGTGCAAAGAAGTGGACCAAAGCTTTCCAAATTGATCCTCATTGAAATCGTAAGATTCTATTTGTTTTCATGAAATGAAGAATTTCCTTTCATGAAAGCAAATGAAATCTTGTAAACAGAGAAGAAATTGTAAGAAACCATCTAGAAGGGAGATAAAAATTAAAATTCAATTGAAAAAAATTAGAGTTTAGTTTTCATTTGTCTCAACACTGATTGTCAGAGGCATGTGGAGGAGGCATGTACATATGCCACATGCAGGAGGCAACTAGAAGATGGGGGAAAGCCTTGTCTCTGGGGTGACTTTGCCTTGCAACACTTCAGATGGGACAGGCAGTCATCAGGACCCACTGTACCCTCCAGAGATGTTCTCCTATCACATGGCAAAGGTCTCCACCAATGGACTCCAGAGGAAGGCTGGACTGGGCCAATGGTCTCCTGTCAGCAGGCAGACTTTGGGAGCGGCCAGGGGATATAAAAACTGACCATGTCATATGCTTTAGGGCTTGCTCGCTGGCCTGCTTCTTTGACCTGACCCTAGCTCATTTTTTATCCTTTTTGCTCTGGCTACAGCCTGCTTTTTGGCTCACCTGCCCCGTTAGCTCTTGCTCACACCTGTCCTACCTCCCCGTGTCCTTGACTGCCACCCTGCTGCTCCGATCCAGCCCTCTGCCGTGGTCCCCTCTGCGACCCTATCCAGGGCTCTGTACCTCCTCATGTCCAACCCTGCCCACTTCCAAGCTGGCCTGCCACTGCGATCCTCACCATGACCCTGTCCAGGGTTCTGGAGCTCCTGCCTGAGCATCCACTCACTGTGTGTCCAGCTGCCTGTCCTCACAGCAGCTGTGCCTGTGGAGCCATGCCTCTCAGAGAGTGTGCAGACTCAGCAGCAGGCAGAGTGTAGCCCAACTCCCCACTGCATGGACGTCAATGGCATTCCCCGTTTCTGCTGGTAGTAATACCCGCTTTTTCTCTGTCTTCACTCTCTCTCTTTCTCCTCCCATCTCTTTTCCATTTTCCTTCCTCTTTTTCTGTCTTTTCTAGCTCTCTTTAGTAGGAAACTCTTTTTTTTTTTTTTTTTTTTTTTTTTCATTACCAGTGAATGGTTCTCAGATACAAGTTTGTCTTGTTTGACTTAATTTCATTCATTACCATCTAATTTTAAAATAATTCCTTTGAGTTTCCCACAGTGGAACATGACAACTTCTTTCTCAATATGTAGGTTATCAAACAGTGATGTGCAAAATGAATGGACTTAGATTTGTAGACCATTGCACTTAAAACTGCATCATAACTTTCTCATAGCTCAGATATCTTCTTTCTAGGCCCTAGCAGCTGAGGATGAAATGCCTATTCTGCCTGGAAGTTAAGCTGATTCAAGAATTAATTCACAGGCCAAGCCACGCCTACACCAAAACGATGGTATTATTCCACTACTGCAAATACTAGCCTAATAGTTATAATGAAGTTCATTTAAGGCTTCTTTGTAATTGTTTTGGCAGAGATAGAGTTAATTTTCTTAGTGGTACCTTGTGTGGTGCTGTTCTTTGGATTTGTGACAAGAAAAGTAACACACTTATGTTTTACCTGTTGCTGAGCAGTGCTTACACAGCATCAAAGCCTTTTCTTCTTTCCATCCCACCTCACCAGTGAGTAGACTGGGGGTGCACAAGATACTGGGAGGGGACACAATGGGGACAGACAATCACAAATAACCAAAGGGATATCCACATCATTCCATGTCATGGCATTTTGGTCAACAATAACAGCTGGGAGGGCAAAGACAGAGGAAGGGGACACATTCAGAGTGATGATAATTGTTTTCCCAAATAACAGTTATACATGCTGGTGTAACCTGCATTCCTGGAGGTGGCTGAACACCTGACTGCCAGTGGGAAGCACTGAATTAATTCCTTGTCTTGCCTTCTTAGCCATGCAGCTTTTGCTTTAACTGTTAAGCTGGTTTTATCTCAACCTACAAGTGTTCTTACTTTTATTCTCCCCATTCTCTCCTTTATTGCACTGTGGGACAATGACAAAAAGCTATGTGGTGCTTAGCTGCCTGAGAAGTCTAAACCCCAACATATTCAGGTGTAGAAATCGTTTTGTTCTGGATTTCTGATGGTGGCACTGTTGAATTCTATACTGAGAGTATAAGACTATTTGAAAGGGTTAAGATATTTCTTTTTTTCTTTTTCACTGATATCTATACACTCCAGAATTTTGTGGCCAAACTGAAAGCTGACTCTATCCTTATCTTTTTGGAAATCTTACTTACCATGTTTCTAGATGAATTTTTATCTTGCACTTATTCACAGAACATATATTTATCAATTAAGAATATTTTGTTCTGGCAGAAGTTGATAAAGGAAACATTAGAAATATCTGATCACCTTCCACTGCCTATATTTCAGTATTCTGATGCCAGTGCTGGACTCTGACTGGTGAGGAATACAAATACTAGACACTCTTACTTAAAGACTTACAATACAGAGGTGGTGTTTAAGCTCCTAAGAGCTAAGAAGAGCTGGTCTTTAAGCTTCTTTTAAGATCTGTGGAGGGAAAAAAAATATGTTAGGGTTGATTAATCTCCTTCTGAATTTGTTTCTAAAAACCTCACACTAACTTTATTTGGAGTCTTGAGGAAAAAAAAGTAGCCTAAGGTCAAATATTCTTACAGACATACCCACTTGCCTAAATTTTTGTGTTTCATGACATTTGAAGCACCCTAGAAGACTAATACTAATACTTCACACTTCTAATACTCCAGCTGCCTTCCCAAATAAAGACATTAATTTGCCACAGTCTTTGCAGCCCACTAGGATGTATTAGATCACTAGGGAATCTCAAATTGTCCAAGATGATGGAGACAATTGAAACAATCACCCAGTTACATATAAGACAGATAGAGAGAAGTTTTGTTACCAGAAATGTGAAGTGTTTCATGTTGTTTATGTTATTTGATCACCAGTGCACATAAAAACCAGTCGTTTAAAGAAAAAATTGTGAAATATCTTAATTTTACTAACACAAACTGGAGAAGGATTGCCATTATGAATGAAAAAATTAAGAACTGTATAAACATGCAATCCTTTTATCCAGTAATCATGGTGGGGGGTTCTTCTAATTTACTTTTGATCTGCTTGATGTTATCCTCCAGTTTGGATAAGTCATACAGTTAGGCTCGATACTGCTTAATAAAGACAATCCTCTTTATTTTCCTGATCCTGAAGCAGAGCTGTACTAAGTGGTTTATTACTTTTCTGATTATTTTGGAAAAAATATTTGGAAAAAAATAAAAAAAAGAGACAGAGAATTACCTCTTAAGCAGTGTGGATGATAGGGGTCTAGTATATAACCTATATATGCCCTAAAAGACTCTAGAGAAAATTCACAGGTTTCTTTAATATTCAGTAAAAGGGAAAGGTACTTTCAAAATCTCTTCTCTTCTCTTCTCTTCTCTTCTCTTCTCTTCTCTTCTCTGGGCAAATTTGATTTTTTATTTATATTATTTTACAAAATTAGAGCTTTCATTAAAAAAACATATCAAAAAAATCAGTACATAACATATGGATTGTGATCAAGATGTACAGATTTAAAAATTATGGTATATTGACAGAAAAAGGAGGGACATTTTGGTTCGCTTTTTCTTCCAGAAGGGCTGCAAGTGAAATGGGATAAGATATAGAAAAAGATTATCCCATAGTAGATATTATCATAGATGAATACAGTGCCTTTCTTTGATGGCTATCTGTCTTTAAAAAGGGAATATTATATATATTGTCTGTTTTTACCTCAGGATTTACTGGGGTTATACACAGCTAAAAAAATAGCTAGAGAAACATTTGGTTGAATAAAAGAGCTTGTGGTTACCCTTTTGGTAAGCCTGAAGTGGAGATTAGAAGAGAGTAACCAGTGAAGTACTGGTTATTTACTCTTATGCAATTACTATTACACAAAAGGCTTTTGTTTTATTTTGTTTTGTTTTGGGGTTTTAGCCTGTTTTTTTTTTTTTTTTTTTTTTGGTTGTAAGATGATTGCTAATGAAATTTGATAGTGGCAAAACTTGTCAAATATTATTACTGTATACATGGACTTTCCCCTTCCTTTCCCTCCCAAAAAATTAATCAGACAATCTTGAGGTGCAGAATAATAATGAGAAGATTAAATTCTATTCTACAGAACACAAACCCATGTGCTTAGTTTGAATTTTATTTCCTCTACTGTTGCAAGAAAAAACTACTTGCCTCTTGTGGTTTATATAAAAACAGAATCACAATGGTTTTTGATTAGTGACATAACAGCAATCCTTGAACTACACATGCAGGATAAGTGTAACCAATGAAACAGCTAAACCACATATTAGACACAACAAATTTTTGTAACTATCTACAAATTCCACCTACCTGGAATGTAGATGCTCTGTAAGGGAAAGCATGCTGGGAGCCATATCCCTAGGTGGGACAGCAGGACCTCTCTCAGCACCCAGGCTGAGGAGTGGGGCATGCTGAAAGGGCCATCAGGAACAGGAAGACAGCAGAGTTTAGGAGATCTTAGGAAAGTCTGGGCAGGATGAATAAGACCTGTTAGTGACCCTCAGGGTCCTAACACTGCTAGTCCATAACTAATGCCCAGAAGTTCTAAGGACCTTACACCATATGCACACACAGCTACAAGCTCACCCTCCTCCACATCCTTAGGGTCTCCCTTAGGTGCACATCCTTCCTGCAGGAGATATGCTGCCCCAGTTTTTTGTGCTTCCCTCCTGCTCCTAACATGCTGTTGATACACCCACCAGTGAGGAAGTGCCCCAGGAGATGTGCCTGCTCTCCCAGTCGGGATGCTTGCAGACTGGAGTCCCTGCAGACTGGAGTCCCTCTACGCTGCCAGCCTGTTGCTGTGTAGCAGCTGTGCTGTTCAATCTGTGTGAGGTTCAGGGTGCCCCAAGGCACTGCTGGTGGGGATGGAATCTCTCAGATAGCTGCAGCTGATCAGTGGAAACTTCTTCACATCTTTATTTAAAATATCTCCAGGTAATTCCCTCATTGGTGTTTAAAAATTTTGCTAATATCGGTTTAAAAGTGATACTATATTTGTCCTAGTTTTGCCGGTTTTGGTGAACAAGCTGTCCAGAATAGGCAGGTTTGGGTTTGGGTATTCACACATGGTATCTGAATTTAGTTTCTATCATATCAGTTATTTTTACTCAGAAACATATTACCAAGAGGAGGTTCTGCAGATTTCCCCCACAATTTGTATGTAGATATCAAAAATTGTTGAAAGTTGTAAAAATAAGTAGTTTGGATTTCCTCTACATTCATTGTAGGGAGAAGTTTATTACAACTACTAAACATTTATTTTTGAGTTGGTTTCATTACTCTTCCTTAAGAAGGAACAGGACAAATAGACTGTCTAACTTTCAGATAACTAAAATGAGAAAAAATGTAGGCTGTATCGGGGATGATCAAAACTTCTTTTACCTGCTGAGTGTTCATCAGGAGGAAATAAAAGAGGTAAAGAATGATCTGATTGTACCATGTGATGAGAAGGAACTGAGTTCTGGCTTACAAACTCTTTATTGCTTTCTTTGACTTAGACAGAAGAAAGGTGCCTGTATCCATCTGAGAAATGCCAGAATGCTCCCTGAATGGGGCCTGCAATGAGCATGAATCCCATTGTAGTAAGACAGTGACTCAGATAAACAGGTGGTTAGTGTCCCTCAGATACAAGTTCTGTGATAGGAACTGGAAAGTATCATTGTGATTGTATAAAGCATTGGAGAGAACATGTTTTTCATTAACCTATGCTCAAAACAGCTCATTCTTACAGCAGTGAGTAAATAAGAATGTTATTAGAACGGTCACAAGAATGGATATTCTGACTTCCAGGAAGACATTAAGAGATCATAGTTTACTAAAGTTTAAAGTGGCGCTGAAAACAGACACAACAGAAAACATTTGTGCTAAAAATCAGGTATCTAATCATCTTCTGAACAAGAATAGGATAAAAAATGTGATTACTTTAAAAGTAGAACTTTGCCAGCTTAAAAATAGAATCATAAAAAATAAGGCTGGAACTGATAATGAAAATTCACCCAGACCATGCCCAGGCACCATGGTAAGAACATCAACATTAATGAGATTTTAACTTATTTAAAAAAAACAAACAAACAAATTATTAAAACTGTACAGTTTCCCATTGAAGTCTATTGAAGTCTATAGTTTAATATTTTTTTTCACTAATGTCTAGGGAAAAAAGTCTTGATGGCATTAATTGATGTCTCATTCCTCTTGATACGGAAAACACTACTATTGATTTTTTTTGTGGCAGCCTTCCCCAGAACATTTGTCATGTCATGTGGCAAGCTTGGTCTTCTCTACACCTTCATCAGAAACCTAATATTTTCTGTCTTCCTTACATTTACTTTGGTTTTGCCTAGACTGTTGTTGTCAGACACCGTATCACAGTTTCTGGCCATAGATGAGGTCTTGAGTTGGTGACATCCATTATAATCCAGTATGAAATCATTTAGTACAGACATGGTTTATTTTCCCTTTCCCTATCTTCTCTTGCATTTTATGAACAGTACCCTATTTGGCCTATTTTTATTTATTTTCATTTGAACAAAGCAATTTATGGGGGAAAAAAAAAGAAAAAAGGAAAAAAAAAAGATAGTTTTTCTTCGCATTTATTTCCTGGGCTTCTGTTCATGAATGAAAGTTACAAATCCATGTTACCTGACCTGGTGTTAAAAACGACAATATAATGTTGGCTTTCACATTGATATACTAGCTTTTGCATGATGTTATTAATCACAAGTATTTTTGATATGGTACAATTTATACCTACTTTTTAACTGCTTTTGGGTATAGTATAATTTGTTAGTTTATGTATGCACCATACAGTTTATATAAATAGTAGTGTGAAAAAAATATTATAGAGGTTAGCAAAATGTTAAAATAGAGACTATGTAATATTAAAAATGCCTTTATGCAACTAGCTCACAAAATGGTGTAAAAGAGTTATGCTGCTTCTCACATCCACAGACCAGCCTCTCCAAGAGATAACAGTGACAGAAACCAGAACCCCAGAAAGGATTTATTAACTACTTGTTATCAGGGAGTGTGAAACAACAGGACGGAACTTCAGAACTTCAGGAAGAAATAAAATATATGGACCTAATATACAGAATGTTATGCAGACAAGTCAGAGGTTGAAAACAAACAAAAGAGTTCCTGGAACATCAAAAGCTCAAAGGAATATTTGAATAATATATAAACTAATGAATATGCATGTAACCCCAGTAATGTAACTGTATATAGCAAACATGGTTTTAAGCTACCTGTGTGCTCTTTGGCCATTCACCAAAAGCACCCCAGCACTCCATATTTGTCCCTTGTTTTATCCCTTATTAAACTTTTAAAAATTCTGAAGCATGAACTTTGTTTTTCACACTGGTAATCAGGATTTTTCTCTCAGATGTCTTAATCAGTGAAGAGCATGAACACTGGTAACAACACAATTTGTTTTACCACAGAGGTAAGTATCATCTATAATTTTTAGATTCCAATTTCCTCAAAAGCCTATGGAAATAAAATGGTTACTAGATACTTTTCTAATGATCACTCTATAAAGATGTTTCAGATCATTGAAATAATTTGAGAATTAACTGCAGAATTTCTTTAACACTACTTTTTCTTTTTAAACTGAGGAAGACATAGCTCTAATTTTCATAAAAAAACATATTTCTAGTGAAAATGCTATCAATCTTTTAAGTCTACCAGTCAAAAGCTACATCACTATGATGATAATTAAGGACAGAGGTTTTTCATTTAGAATATAGCTCTTCAGATTATAGACTTTAATGTTTCAATGCCATATTGTAATGTTGCTTTTCTTAAAGCTACTAAGAGAGTGAAGTAATTTTTTAGTTTCAAGGACAGAAAACAGAATGTAATCCTTAATAAAATAATTTTCTTCAAATAATTACCTACTTGCTGGGTTTTTTTCCCATATTTCTCATCTCAATTGTTTTGTGCAGATTTTTGAAATGTTTCAATGAGACTAAAATCAAATAACAGAATATATATATATTTTTAAAAATCCAACATAAAGATAAATATTTAACTGTGCTTTTAACTGAAATGCAATATACTTGGGTTTGTTTTTATTTCTCATTGTTCATATTTTTACTACTATTTAAAACTGACTGCCTCCCGTTCTACTAGTTATTTCACTAGAGTTGCATCCCGTCCCATACTAAAATCATAAGCTATGCTGGGGGTGCCTTTCAGGTTAGTTTATACCCATGAGTATGGGGATTAGAAAGCAGTGAAGGTTAATGGGACTTTTAAGTTCACTGCTGGTCTAAATTAGGAACTAATTATTATTCTCCTGAAGAAAGGAGAAGTAGGAAAAAAAAATGGACCATGAAAATGCATAAAAGCCCCCAAACAAATCCAAACAAGACCCCCTTTTGTTGTTTGAATGACTTAGAATGGTATGATGTCTTGTAGGGCTGCCCTTAAGACCATTATTTCCACTTGAATGATTCCTGACTGTTAAGTCAGAGTAAATCTGACCAGATCTAGTTTAAAATTTTAATTACAACAAACATATTTGCAGTGCATTTTCATAATATATATTATGTGAAAGCAAGAAATGCTTCAAAAATGCAACACACTATTATTATTAATAAGAGCTTCAGTTTTCTATAAATATTAAACTACCATAGTAAGCTCATGCAAAGGAAACAAGTAAAAAAATTGTGCTGAAGTAAGCTTAAGAACTCCCATTGGGTTGAATTCCAGGTTGTTATTATAGGAATAAAAACTATTTTTTTCCTGTGACTGGAAAGCAGAAGGCTTTTCCAGCAAGATGTCTAAAAATCCTATCTTTATGTCTGCTTGTTTATAATCTGGGGGGTTTCTCCCCTAAAAGAGAAAATTAAATCCCACTGTATTTGAAAGAAAGGCAATTAAAGTTATGTTGTCACAACAAAATTCAGGTTGGATGGAATCCTGAGAGGTCTCCAGTCCAAACTCCTTCTTAGAGCAGGGTAAGCTTTGAGGGTGTCTAGGTATCTGTCCAGGTTAATCTTTTAAATTCCTAAGGGTGAAGCCTACCTCTGTGGGCACCTGTGAGGATTTACAGAGTACAGTTGCCCATCTCAAAACATTGCTAAAGCTAAAATAAACCACTGTGGAAGGATGGATTGTAAGAGAATAGAGATAGTGCTGAAGGCAATCTCACCCCTGAGGAGTTGCAGCTGTACTAATTACCAAAGAGTAGGAACAGCCTTGCCCTTAATTGTTATTGGACACAACAGCTGTGTCCAATTGTTATTGGACACAACAGCTGTGTCCAATAAGGATGGGTGTTATGAAAGAGTGGATAAGCTGGTTGAGACAGAGTCAGTTGGTTGTGCTGCTGTGAGGAGTAAGGGTCAGGTGGTGGTGGTGGTGGTGGTGGTGGTGGTGGTGGTGCTTGGGACAGTAAGGGTTAGTTGGTTGTGCAAGGAATAGGAAAGAATCAACTGGCCATGTGGAAGAAAGAGAAAAGGAGTCAGTGTTGCAAGGAGCTGCCCATGAGAACTCACAGAGAGAAGGTATGAAAGTTTTACAGTAGGATGATAAACTGATGGTGACAGTCAGTTCCCATCCACCGTTGATTGGTGCCAAGCACCAATGCTGACAAACCACCACAGAGGGAACTTGAGATAAGCACAGAAGGGAGGAATTTGCATCAGGAAGGCTCTAATTCCAGGCCTAGTAAGGCCTGGAAGATCAGAGGTAAGATCTGTTTAGCGCATCTAGGTTAATGCATCCTGAAAAAAAATCCCTTTGTGGCAAACTGTGGGAAAGGAAATAGCTGCTCATACATGTATCACCTTAAGTTATTTGAATGGCATCTGTGCCCTGTGGATACCTGGAACTTGGGCTGGAACTTGGACTGTATAAAGGTGGTACCACTAGAAGAACAATTCAGGAATCATCAACCCTAAAAAGCCCAGGGTGAAGAAAGACCAACAGGATGTTGCTGGATCCATGGCTGGTGATTATCTTCTGCTTGATCTCACTGTCTCTCTTTCCCTCCTCCCTCTTTTGTTTGTCTTTCTATCAGTCTTACCTTTACTATTAAATAAGACCCATGTTATTGACTTCATCATATGGTCTCATTTGCACCTTAATTCAGTCAGAGGCATCTCCCACAAATTAGATCATATTAGCACCTTGATTGCCTTCATGACTCATTTTTCAGTCAGAACCTCTCCTCTTTCAATTTATGTCCTTGTTCTGCCACCAAGCAGGCCTGTGAAGACCTTGGCTCCTTCCTCTCAGTGGCCTCCCTCTTAGCCCCTCAGTGGGGCACTACTTTTAGGCTGTATTCAGTCCCTGGGAAAACTTTTGTGTGATTTTCCTTGGTGCACATTTCTGGATATATGGAGGATATGACTTTAGGAATAGTTCAAAGGTAAATGGTAAACTAGACCTAGACAATCTGATTGCCTTCTGCAGTAAAATTAACTGGGTCTGTGGAGAAGGGGAGAGCACAGAGTGAGAGTCACTGACTTTGAGTTCAGCAGTTTCTCATTCCTGAAGCCTAGCTGGTATATAACAGTGTGGGTGAGAGGACAAGCAGAGGGGTAAAACACAGCATGAATTAAGGTAGCGGTTACAGGGTTCAACTGTTTGTGAACGTGTTAACATTTGGAGGAGATATGTAATACATGAAAGAAATTAAAGAAAGTAGTAAATAGTTAAATACACTGTGGGTCTGCAGCAGCCCCACAGGGCAAGGCTTCCTTAGGGTCAGGGGTGGTATTGGCCATCTAGGTCTGGCTGGAGATGGTTGGATTTTCCCTCTCCTCTTCTCATGTTGCTTCCCAATGGGAGCTGGCTTGGGGACTGCCTCTGACTGGCTGGGGCCAATGGCTTGACAGACATGGGGTGGAGAAATAGCAGCACTTTGTGTCACAGGGTATGGGACAACAACACCTCCCCACAGAGGTTCCAGATGAGCCGACAACAGGCCAGGGAAGAAGAAATGCCAACCCAAAGCCTTGAGCAGAGCTCTGAGATGGATGATGGAGAGCGGTCACACCCATGATTTCAGTGACTGCCTTCTACTTCACCTTAGATCTGTTGGCACAGTTTTTTTCAGGAAGGACATTCAAAGGAAAAGCACAATGTCAAGGGAAGAGAATAAATTCTCACTCTTGGGTTTTGGATTTTTAATTTTTTAAAATTTAAGTTATTTAAAGTCCCTCTAGTGGAGATTCTCTGCAAATAGATAAGCTGGCTAATAGATACAAATAACACATACAGGTATTTAAAGTGTTAAAGCATTCTTTGGTTTAACAATAAACTTTAGCTCCACTCATATACCCTATGTTCTCTTTTGCCTATGATGGAATTTAACAAAAATATTTAAATTTTAATTTCTGGATATTTTTTTGAGAGATCAGTGACATTTCCATTAGAGCTGTCAGCTAGTATTTCCCCAGTCTTAATTTTTCCTGCCATACCATCATTCCCTTAAAAAAAGCTATTATAAACTTGATGTTAACAACCTGCACTCCATTCCTAAATTGAAAAGTCATAAAACCCCTGTCAGATTAGAAAACTATGGTCTTGAAATCAAAAGAAAAGAAAAGACTTCTCAGATAAGTGGTCCCTGAAGTAAAACTTTTTCAGCTTTTTCTTGAATTCTTTCATCGAGTCATAATTTTCTTGAAACCACATTAGCTGTGACACAGTATAAGGAATAGAGAACAGCATTATCAGGATCCTCAGGTGGCCTCAACTACTTCATCTAGTACTTAGACAACTTTTCTCTGCTATGGGAGTCACAGGTTCAATCAAATTTGGGTAAGAAAGTATTGAGATTTACCTTTTTTACTTCTTTTGCCGCTCTAACCATCAGATTTGTACAACATGAGGGTACTGAGAATAACTTTTTGTTATGGCTCTACACTAAGGACAATTTATCTTTTCTGAAATGAAGATACTGATATATCAATCAATGCAATAAGTATAATTTCAGATGATGGAATGGAGCTCTGGGCCCAGGAGCACATCTTTTGTGAATTAGAGTCTCAATAAGATACTTAAATTAGATGTACTAGATGGCACAGAAATTATTTCTGGTTCAATTTTATTTTACCTCTTTTTCTCCAGACTTTTCTCTAGCCAGTATTTTGAATTATTTAAAGTGTTCAATTTTATTAAATCTATTCTATATGTAATGACTGCTAACAGGCAACTGGGGACAACTGTTAACATGATATGTGCCAAAATTATATAGAATGAGATAGAAGAGATATATTTCACTGTATTCCTGAGAATTTTCTGTTTCAAATTCAAGATATTTAATGAATAGCTCCCTTTATCATTCTTACAATTAATTATCATAACATTCAAGGAATTTGAACCTCATATGATTTGAACAGCCACACTGAAACAATATTCTTCTAAGGGCAGTCCTCTGTGCAAAGCTCTTGCAGAAGTGTAATATAAGGAAAGATAAACCTTTTATTAATCAACCTATCTTTATTGAGCAACACAGCTCTCTCCTTATAGGGAAGATATTGCCCAGTTTAAAAAACCCAAACAATTAAGCACCCCAATATTTCTAGCAGGTAAATGTAGCTTAGAATTAATTTATGCAAGCTCACTTTCTATCTGAACTCATACAAGCCATGGCCTTAAGGAGTTAGTCTGATATCATTAATTAGGCTAGTCTCATTCATTTCAAAACATTAGGATTTTTTTTCCCCTTTGTAAGCTTCACATTTCTGATTAGTATTAGATTATTTTGCCATAATTCAAAGAATAAGCTGAATTTGTGGCACATAATAACATTATTTTCATTAACATGTAGTACCCATGGCCATTTTCTTCATCTTCCATCTTCAGTGACCTCATTCCATTATGGAACTCAGTATAAGCTTGACCTGCTGTAAACACTCAGAGGGAGCATTTTTAGATACATTATGATCTCATACTGAAGTAATTTTTAAAAACCAAATAATTCTAAAAATACTAGAATATTAGAAAATTTTGTAAAATATTTATTACAATAACAAATAGTGGCCACTGACATTATTTATTTGAAAAATATATGCAATTTCAAATTTATGAAGCAAAAGTTGATACAATGTGAATGAAAAAGAAAATACCCAAGTATGTAAACATTATTAGCAAATCAGTGTTTTAGGTAAGATAGGTCCTGAAACAAAGAGTTAGCTGTATAATATCTAGATCTGTCACAGGCGTCTGGTCTTAAGAAAAAACCAAGTACTACTGCAATATATTGTTGCAGGGAATTAATCTACTGGAAAAGGACAAGAAAGAGGCATATGCTATGTTCCTGCTACCACTTTTCAGCACTCCTATCGTAACAATATGGGTATTTATAATGTTCTGATTGAAATAACAGTCTGATTATTCTTAAATGCTTTCAAGTGAAAATACATAACGTGTCCATGTAATGTGTCCCATTCTTTATTCACTTTTGATTACTTCAGACATGTACCTAAAAAAGCAACCACATACCATTTTTCAACATCTTTTGAATGAAGGAATATGACTTTTTTCTTTTTTTTAGTCCTACCAACACATAAAAAGTTATCTTATATTTGCTAAATATTATGAAAATCAACATGTCTGTCTCTAGAGAACTAAAACTACGAGAATAATTGATATTTAATTTCTATTTATTTTTCCTTTTATAATTTTACTATTGTGATTCAATGTGTAAAACTAAAGCAGCTAGTTATGACTTTCTTTATATGTAAAGTATTGAATATACATTGCTACTATCAAATACCCTATTTAATATTTCATTTGTCCGTCAGATTACCAGTGAATTTTATTTACTAAAAGTTTGTTGAGATGCTCCATTTTTCTTCTTTTTTTCCCTTTTTTCTTTTATTTCTAATAAATATCACAGTAACATTTTGCTCCAATAATTACAGAAGGCAGTAAAATATTTTGATCTGGATTTAGTCCACCTAATTTTAGGATCATAAATGAGGTACTTATATTGTAACTATGTTTTATGCTGCGAAGTGGCGAATTGTGAAGGATAGTTCAGATAAGTAAAAAATAATTCTTTGCTTTTACCCAATAGTGAGATTATGACAACCACACTCTTATCTCGAATATTCCATTGTAGTACTAAAAGTTAGATGAAACATATCCAAACCAGTTTAACAGACTATGGAAGGGTTGAGGCCAATTGCGTTCCTTTGAGAAAACTTTCTATTTAGTAAGGATAAGGATGACAGATTAAGGATATAAAGTATTTTAAATTTTATTCAGACAATGTAAATAATTTTATTTACTATTCTTATTTTATAAGAAAAAAATGTTATCGTCTTTTTGAGGGACTCCTAGATTAAATACTTGAGAAATTTTTAACTATAAAAGCCCTTATTTTCTAAGGAGAAACAGAAACTTGAAGCCCTAAGTTGCATTACTTAAAATATTGCAGTGCATTTCTCACACACAGAATTGCATAGCATTTTTGTACAGTGTCTCATACATCATTGAAATAACCCTGTACATAAAATTGCTTTCAGCTTCTTAGACAATAGGGAAAATCCTGCTTTAAAACTAGAAGATAGGACAGAAAAAAGTTGCATCCATTTTTTTTCATGTTTGGTTATATCAGATGAAAGAAAATTTACTTGCAGGATGATATATTTTGTCAAGGTTACATTCTAGAAGTTGAGACCCCCATTAGCCAGCAACTGAATTAGAGAAGTTACATTATTTTAATAGAAACCAACAGCCAGTAGAGAACAAATTCTGGGTGACCTACCATTTATTGAAGTGAACTCTGAGCTGACTAACAGTGTTTCCATTAGTTGTGCAGTGCTACAGGGCCTGATGGAATAAAGGCATATTCTCAGGGCTAGAGGTTATTTTTTTATTGTTGTTTATATCTATGTTTTAGTAGTATGTTTAACAGTTTGATGTTGATTTCAAAAGTTGAAATTTACAGGGATTTTTTGTGCTTCTTTTAGTGGCTGGCTCTTTTATTTCATGTATAAACACATGTACAATACATAAACAGTGTCTTGGTGTTACATTCCACTCTAGTGTCTCATCTCTCAAAATTGTGACCATCTAGTAGAACTGCCTATTAGTCCATGAAACAGGTGTTGGTTCTCAACCTGTTGGTTCAACAGGTTGGTTGGTGACTTTGTGTTATGACAGGACTCTCATTGAAAACTTCACAGAAGGACAAGTGAAAAGACCCTTAAGTATTCTCTTGCTTTTAGGTCCTGATCCAGAAAGCTTCAAACATGTGAAACCCCCATTTGGTGAGACATTTCACTTAAAAATGCTATGAACATTTTTCCAAACTTAGATCTCAGAAAAACTTATACGGCATAGGTATCTCAGGTGGAGGGAAAGATAGCTCAAGAGAGAGCATAATTATTTGGTCTGGAGAATGCCAGACATTAGTATAGACTGGCAGAAGCACTCGTGAGAGCAGCAGAGAAGGACCTGGGGATTCTTGGAGGCTCTTCTGTTGAGCCAACAGTGTGCACACATAGCCCAGAAGGCCAATCCCATCCTTGGTGGTATCAAAAGCAGAGTGGCCAGAAGGTTGAGGGATGTGATTCTCCTTCTCTACCCTCATGAGATGCCACCTGGAGTGCTGCATCTCCACCTCTGGAGTACTCAGACCAGGAAAAGCATGAACCTGTTAGAGTGAGTATTAAAAATACTCACTAAAAATTAAAGGGCTGGAGCACCTCTCCTATGAAGACAGGCTGAGAGACGTGGGTCTGTCCAGCATGGAGAAGACTCTTGGAAGGATTCATTGCATCTTTCCAGTGCTTAAAGGAGGTATATAAAAAGGACAAACAAAAAGGAAAAAAAGGAAGGTTTGTACAAAGGAGACAAGTTTGTGAGATTTTCTTTCCAACATAATTATGACATAAATATATGAAAGCACACAAAGATAAATTTATATTGCTCTTTGCAGTATAATGTATTGACTTTCTTGCTCTTTCTTTCCATTCTTTTCTTGGTTTAGCACTCTTTTTTTTTTTTTTTTCCCTCCTGAAAATTGTACATTTAAGTAGTTTTCTGGTTGTATTTTATGTTCATATTACCATTTTTGCAAGCCAGTTCTAGATAAGACAGACTACTAATGTCACTAGTGTTTCTTTTATTGAACAGATTTCTACTCTACAAACTTTCATAAAGATGTTTACCTCTAAGAAATGTTATTTGGACATTTTTTCAGTTCTCTTTTCTGAGTCAACAAGATTTATATTTTCATGCAAATCCTTTCATCATTACTTGCCATTATTAGTTCTTTTGTTTTAGACTTTTAATGGTTTTTACCACCATGACATCCAAACACTTGACAAATACACATGGATTTAATCCCAGATCAATAATTCCATTCTCCAGATGGAAGCTGGGACTATGTTCCAGACCTCTCCAAAAGGGCTCATTGTTCAGTTTCTATCAGAATCAATGCTTTTAGAGACTCAAGAACTAAACAGTCAATTTAATCACTTTTCAAAAAACATGTAGACACAGTAGGAAATATATTAAAAGACTTCCAGCTGAATTTAGTTTGAAGATTCTGGAATTGCAACATGCAGAACAATACTGCAGGAAAAACAAATGCTTCTTTCAGAGTCAGAATATGTACATAGCTAAAAACTGGCAGGAGTCCATATGCCGTTAGATGTATTTATACTGAGAAATGGAAAAATAAAGACAACAACAAAAAGAGAATGTGGCTTGAAAAACCACCTCTCTCTGCAGAAAAACATTGTCCACAAATCAGAGCTGATTAACAAGGCCAGGAATCTTTTCATTGCCTTTCTTTCAAGCCATTGAATAACAGCTAAGCTATTTTAGAGTCTAAAATCTCTGGCAGCTCTATCAGTTCAACTAGTAATCCTCAAAAAGAAAAATGGCTATTGGATAGTCATGGCACATCCATGGCCATTCTTTCTTCTTGTTTCTATGACATGTCTAAAAATTTGTGGCATGTCATGAAGACATGCTACACAATCCACAAGCTCTATGTGTATTGTTATTTTTATTTTTTTTCTTTTTTAAAGTTTGTGGTCACGTATTAGGATGATAAAAATTCAAAGTATTTCCTTCAAAAATATTTAGAGGATGCATTTTTAATACCTTTTCTATAAGCACTGAAATTCACAGACTATCTGAAGTCAGAAAGGAAAGACCAAGTCAGGTGAGCAAATGAGTAAAACTGTCCTGTGATTGGGAATCATCTGTCTCTCCTTAGTGTGCCATACTTGACTGAGGCTCAGATGGGTCTGATGATGGCTTTGACTAATCTTGTCTCACCTGTTGCCACAACACTATCTCTTTTCCAACTGCGGTTCTGGAGACAAAAAAGGAACCTTTCCTCTTTCTCCAGAAGCCACAGGTTTCCTGCATATTCCACATTGGTGGTCTCCACTTTTCTTTAGTACAGTCTCCCTCTGTTTTTTTTTTTTTTTTTGTTTTGTTTTTTTGTTTTTTTTTTTTTTTTTGTTTTTTTTTTTTTTTTTTTTTTGTTTTTTTTTTTTTTTTTCTTTTTTTTTTTTTTTTCCATGTACTTTATGGTTCAGGCTCTTGCCTCTGCAGCATCTCTGGATAGCCCAGACCAGCCAACTGTTCTTGTCCCTGGGGCTATGCTGCTTATCCACATGCACCCACTGTTCCTACTCCTTGTGACTGTGGATGCAGTTAGACCATAGTTGAGAGGTCTTGCTGCAGCTCTTGCCCTTCCTCTAATCCAAAGCCTGGACAATGTCATCATATCTCTAAAGTTCTGACAGGTCCTTGGCCTTGAATACCAAGGCCATCACCAGCCACTAATGGGGTATAAGGTCTTTTAATCAAAATTTTGCTATGGGCAAAACAAAATGCATGACTTTTATGGAACCAGGATTTATTGTTAATATAATTAATGTTTTCACAGTCCTGTCAAAATCACAATCAACTGCTATTACTAGTCCAGTTATGACGCCAGTTGCCTATATAAAAATCAATACAGAAAAGTCTAATTCATAATACATTTAAAATAGTTCTACCATAACAACTTCCTACCATCTTTCTCTTTTACTCTGGTATTGTGCTTGCCCTTCCAAGGTTCTTCAGGAGCACAGCTTGAAAATGTTAGATTTCCTCAAGAACTTGATGCTTTGCAGTTCTCAGAAGAAGCATGGTGCCGATAGCAAATGTGACTGCCTCTTCCTGAGGCTCTGGAGTTAATCTTCTCCCTTTCCCCTTGACACAAAGGGCTTTCCTCCTTCCTCTGGGATCTTTCAGGCCATCATCCCTGGCCAGATGATTGCAATTTGTGAGCTAATGGCAGTCATGTGATCATGGTAGTTCCAACCAGCTGCTTCCAACCAGCTCAAGCCATCCAATGCTGGCCTATCCCCCTGAGAGGGACCTGCCCTGCCATGGTGCTGCTGAATGTGTAAGGAGGGTAGCAAAAGTGTGCTTGCACTACTTGCAAGGAAAAGACAACATCAAGTAACAAACCCCATTTGAATGAAACCATGCTTATTTTCTTTTTCTGAAAAATATATAAATGTATATTATGAAATTGTAGATGTCTTAATTTATTTTATTTGAAGCTTAAGTTCGTTAGGAAATCAAAAGCTTCTGAGAATTTTCAAAAAATACTTTGCTCTTTGTTTTTCTTTAAATGGAGTAACATACATTATTTTGTCATGACCAATACCTTTTCCCTTATCTCAAAACACTTCTGTCCTTTAGAAAAGAATTAGCTATTGAGGTGTAGTTGAACCTGAAGAGTCCTAAGATGATTGACTTAATTTTGTTACTCAGGCATAATTGTACTTTTCCATACACGGCTCTTTTTGGGAGAAGGTCAGCCTCTTTTCAATTGTCACCAAACTGGAAGGTCATAGAAAAAATTATGGTAAAATATAAATATCACCACATTCAGCAAAATGTATCGCAAGGATTTTGTGATTCACTCAGTGATTTCTTGTTGACTCTTAATGTCCCTTCTATAATGCTCTTCTTTTTTAATATCACAGAATCACAAAATATGCTGAATTGGAAGGGACCCCCAGGAATCATCGAGTCCAACTCCTGGCCCTGCATAGCACTATCCCTAAGAGTCACACCATGTGCCTGAGAGCATTTTCCAAATGCTTCTTGAACTCCGTCAGGCTGGTGCTATGACCACTATCTTGGAGAGCCTGTTCCAGTCTCCAGCCACTCTCTGAGTGAAGAATCTTTTTCTAATATCCAACCTAAACATTTGACACAGGGCCATTCCCTTGGATCCTGTCACTGGTCAGGACAGTGAAGAGATCAGTGTCTGCCCCTCCTCTTCCCCTCAGGAAAGTTGGAGACTGCAATGAGGTCTCCCTGCAGTGTTCTCCAGACTGAATAGATGCAGTGACCTCAGCCACTCCTCATACAGCTTCCTTTCAAGGCCCTTCATCATCTTTGTTGCCCTTCTTTGGACACTCTGTAACAGTTTAATAACTTTCTTCTATTGTGGTGCCCAAAACTGCCCCCAGTGCTCCCTTGAAGTGAGGCTGCCACAGAGCAGAGCAGGACAATCCCCTCCCTTGTTTGACTGGCCATGCTGTGCCTGATGCACGGCAGGACGCAGTTGGCCCTCCTGGATGCCAGGGCACTGCTAACTCATATATGTCTCTGTATCTACTGTAGGTGAATAAATAAAAAAAAAAAAAATCTGCAAGTCCTAGAATATTTTTAGAGTTAGGCCTATCTAAAAAGAGGGGTCCATTTTACTAGGCTATTTCTCTACAGAAACAGCTTTCATACAAATAATTTATTTTACTGTTTCTTTTCACTGTAAATAACACTCTACTTCCCAGTCTCTTATACCAGAGCCAAGGAGCAGAGCTATGCGAAAAATTCACTTTACACCTAGAATTTGTTGAAATGCAGCCTGATTTTTGAATTAATATATGTTGTGCAAATTCCTACAATAAAAAGAAAAAATCATGTAGGCAGATGATGGTATCAAGGCACATGTTTTACCACCAAATTCTTTGGTATTTACTGAATTTAGGAACACACAGCAACTGACTCCTGCTTTCAGAATGTGGTGTTGTCTCAGTATGCAGTTATGCATTTGATATTCATCAAATCTGAAATATAATATGACACATGTATTAACTTATACTCAATATGTAGAATAAGTATACATTTTTGAATACTTGCTAGAATAAGTCTTGTTAGAGGTCCAGAGGAGGACCATGAAAAAGATGAGAGCATTGGAAGTCGGAATAACTCTCCTATGGATAGAGGCTGAGTGAATTGGGTTTCTTCATCCTGGAGAAGACAAGGCTCCTGAGACATTTTATTAAGTCTTTTCAATACTTAGACGGAACTTACAAGAAGGACAGAGAGAAACTTTATCATGGTTTGAAGTGACAAGAAAAGGGGCAATTCTTTAAACTGAGAGAAGGTACATTTAGGTTGGACATAGGGAAGAAATTTTACTGTGGTATGGAGTGAGACACTGGAACAGGTTGCTGAGAGAATCTGTGGATTCCCCATCATTGGAAATGTTCACTGAGGGTGAAAGAACTTTGAACAAGGAAAGGTATCCTGGCCCATGGCAGGTGGAGTTAAACTAGACTATCTTTCAAAATTCCTTCCAACCCAAATGCCTCTGTGATTCTATGAACTTTAACCCACTTAAAGTAGAGTTATTTGAAATTTCCTATAGTGAAGCTATTTAAATGGAATCCTTCCTTTTTTATGGATTTATGTCTCCCTGGAGATTCTGCTTCAGTGAAGAAACTTGCATTGCACACAAGCAAACCCTCAACTGAGTATATATAACGCATAATTTACACAGTAAATACAGATATTTAGGAAGAGTGACAGCATAAATATATGAACAAATGAAGATAAGACTTTATGTGTAAAAGTATATCAACTAATGCATCTGGACTCTATTCAAATAAACAAATTTTAAAAAGTTAGTCTCTGTGTTTGCTCCTTCGGATTAGAGTTCCTTTCAGAGAACTAAATTCTCTTGCTTCATCCTTATTGACCGGAAGATTCAGACTGACAACCAAATTGCTTCCCATCATCTAGGCTTTGATAACTGTTGCATCTGTTCCTAAGAAATGCAAAGTGATACAGTATTGCTTAACTCATTCACTGTAAGTCATTGATCATTCTAAAGTGTCTAAAAATGAGTAAAAAGTAACAAAATTAGAGTATTCACATAGGCACATGCCCTTTAAAAATATACTTTTAATTTGCTACATCACACTCAAGTTCCCTAAATGAAATGGTCTGAAAAAGTGGAAGGATCACTGTCTCAAAACCTTTTGGGTGTGAGTATGGGGGAAGGGACAGGTCAGGCCTTGCTCTGGTGGGGCGACGCCCTGCTCTGCACACCCCACCTACCCAGGCCCGTATCCCAGTTCTGCAGTCCCTGTCATACCAGAGCAAATGCTCCTGCCTCTGGAGCCCAAATCTGTTACCAGTGACCAAATAAGTAGAAGTCCCACCTGAGGAAAGGGCCCAGGAAAGCCAAAGGGTACTTAAAGCAAGACACGAAGCAAACCTGTGTCTCTACTGTACCTCCCCTTTGTTTTTCTACCAGCTGAACCAGAAGTAGTAGCTATATTTGTTCTTTTCTATATTTTTTTCTGTCTTTCTCTATTTCTAATTTCTTCTTCTTGGAGTTTTGATTTACATAAAATTAGATGAGTTTGGAGTTTTCTAAGTTGAATCGGCTAAGTTCATGCTTTGTGAAGAGTTTTATGTTGATTTAATGCAGCTCTAAACTTGAGCCGAAGTTCTCTGACTTTCCAAAGTTGCCAATAAAACTTTTTGTTATTTTAACTTGAAAATATATTGTTGGTATTTTTTCCATGTGTCTAAATCAGAGGACATGAAAAACTGTAAGGCCTTTTGTAAGTCTTATCAACAGAGTTTTCTGGGGCCTTACATATTGTACTGTGTTTGCATGGCCAGGTTTTGATAGTGGTTGGGGGGTACAGGAGTGCCTTCTGTGAGAAGTTGCCAGAAGCTTCCTCCCTGGCAGAGCCAGTGCGCTGAGATGGACCACTGGCCAAGGCTGGGTCAATCAGAAATGGTGGTAATACCTCTGTGATAACATATTTTCCATTAATCAAACTGATTCAATATTTAACCATAAAACTATGCTAATATTTTTTCGTAAATAATGTTTTAAAATAATTCATGTACAATGCATGTATCAAGTGGTTTACTAAAGAGATTCAGAAACAAGAGAAAACATTTCAGTAATCCTATTTTTTTCCATAACATATTTTCATTGCTTAGCGGCATCGCGCTGTTTCTCCCAGCTCCAGGCAGCTCCATCGCCTTTTGGCCCCGCCTCCCTCTGGAACACGGGCTCACCGCTAATCTCCTGCGTGCCACTGCTGTGGCACGTTGGTCGGCGTTTGCTGGATTCTGTCACCCACGCGAGGGTCCGAGGAAAAAAGGGAAGGAATTTGTCCAAATCACTCACGAAGGAAAGCGGGAAGGCTTTATTGTCGTGGAGAGCTGCAGTGGGGGGTTGCGACCCGCGCTTCCCACGCCCACGTGGGGGATATGGCGCCCAGGACCGGAGGGGAGTGGGATGATATAGGGGGTGTGACAGGGAGGGCAGACGCCCCCCTGCCCAATGAATACAGATGCCGTGGTGATGACGTGTACTACAGCGACCAATAGGAACACAGCAGGGGCGGATACAGGGCTCTGGGGTGAGTGGGACCACAGGATCGGTGTGACAGACAGAGAACTCCTCAGGACTGGATGGGGGAGTGGTCACAGGAGTGACGGGGGAACACTCCAATGGCGGGCAGCCTGGGGCTAACAACTGTGGGGGGGGAGAACACGAGGGTACACAGGACTAGGCTAGCTAACATAGATAAGAACCCCTAATCTAAACCCAAATCCGGGATGCAACATTGCTTCTTTCCTGAAGCATTTCTTTTAACATTTTGTCTTTCATTGAATAAGAACCTTCTTTTACAAAAAAAACCAAGACTAACGGAATCTATATTTAGGTTAACAAGTTCTTCCAGCTTTTGTTGGAATGAGCTTTAGCATCTGTAATCCTGAATGTACTGGGCAAATGGTAATGCAACAGGACAGGGTAGGATGTCAGGTTTTGGTAGCAGTGGGGTGGTACAGGAGTGGGATGGATGGGTTGGATGTCAGGTCTATAGTGAAGTGACAAAACTTTGTGTTAAGCGAACACCTTATCCTGAGACACTGTGGAGATTCCTCCATCTAAAATGGTCTCTGCACTTGTGGTACCTTGAATCACAAGCTGGAATTCACAGCAGACAAGAAACAAGTTTTATTATGGATAGTTGAATTTGGAAGACTTCGGGACTCAGGGAATTTTTCTTTCCTAGTTCACTGCAGTAAAAAACAAAGTCAAAATGTGTGGACTTTCAGGCACAAAGGTTACTCTACCACAGAACAATGGATGCATATGTTTCTGTACTCCTCTAATGCAGCTGGTGGTGAAGCTGAGGACACATTCCTGATAAAAACATGTATAACAAGCATATATTGGGGTAGGCAACATTTGGCTTATTTTTAGGCTGATCAGGATCAATCAGCCTCATTTTCTTGATTCACTAGCATACCTGCACTCATAGATCTCTCAAATACTAGAACAAATTTCAAGTCTGACCAAGACCATGGACCTCTTACACAGTCATTATCTCTCACTGTATTGAGTTAACTGGTGGTGACATGTTTGTGTCTACCCTGTAGTAGATCTCCAGACTGTGGTCTTCTCCATTTTCCCCTGTCCTCAGTTTCTGCCAAGGCAGTTGGCCTCTTTGTTGGGGGAGGAGGGGTGTCTCTCTCCAGATGTTGGTAACTGTGATTCATTTACTGCTTCCTGAATGGTCCAACTTGAAGTTTACTAGCAGTTCTACACATACACTCAGATCAAGTTGCTCAGACATACAGAAAATTAAGTCTGAAATATGATTAAGAAGGACAGAATGTGTCAATCAAACACGGGACTCAGCCAAACATGTTTAGACCTGTTTGATCAGACTCTGTTTTACAGTCAACCCATTCCTTTTAACAGTTTTCCTTGTTTTCCCATGGCTGTTCTTCCCTATTCCACCTTACTATATACTTTTCCCTGCCTTTTGCCCTTATCTGAGACACTCCATTTTAAGGTTTGTATTGTACCAAAATTCATTTCCTCACTGACTTTCATAATAAATCCTAGAGCCCTTTAGGCAGTAATCCCATTTGATTTGCATGGTGTTTCAAAGAGATGTTTTCTTTCCTTGACCTTTTGGAGAGTTTCACACCAGGGATAATGGTCTAATCATTGTCCTTTGATGGTTTTAGAGACATCAGATCCAGTTCCTAGGGTTCAGGGTTCATCATTGTTCATCTGGCCCTAGATAGGTCTCTGTGTTTGACTGGATTAGCTTTTAGTCACAAAACATAACATTCCATATAGTGAGCCAATTTACAGTGAAGTGACACAAGCATTTACTTCATGTTAGAGCAATAACTCACCTCAAGACATTGTGGAGATGTGCCTTTGTAAAATGATTTGTGGTTGCCATGCCTTCCATCACTAATTGAAATTTACAGCAGACAAGAAACTGTTGCTCCTCATGAAATGCATTTCATTCTGGAAGATAGCATAGCAATCCAAGATTAGCACATTTTGTGATAATCAGTCATACCAAGAAAGGCTTGTAACAGCAATCATCCTCAATTAATCCAAACAGATCACAGGAAAGAGTTTGTGTGAATCTGTAAAAGAAAGAAGGTGTTAGAAATTACTGTTCCTCAATACAGGAAAATTCCTTTTTAGTGTGTAGGAGTCTCCATCAGATGTGAGTGTGCTGTGTGCAGTTTTGGGTGCCACAATGCAGAAAAGACATTAAGCTATTAGAGAGGGTGTCTATAGGAGGGTCAAGAGTATGGTGAGGGGTTTGGAGGGAAGCTCTATGAGGAGTGGCTGAAGTCAGTTGGATTGTTCAGTCTAGAGAAGCCAGTGAGGGGAGACCTCATTGGGGTCAACATCCTCATAAGGAGAAGCAGACAGTCAGGTACAAATCTCTTTACTCTCATGACTAGTGGTGGGACTAAAGGAAAAAAAAACATGAGACTGACTCAGGAAAGGGTTAGGTTAGATGACAGGAAAAGGTTTTTCACCCAGAGGGTAGTTAAGCACTGGAACAGGTTCCTCAGGAAAGTGGTCACATCACCAGCCTGTCTGGGCTGGTGGACAGACATTTGGACATTTGGACAATGCTCTCAGGCATATGGTGTGACTCTTGGGCTGTCCTGTGCAGAGCCAGGAATTGAACTTCGTATGAAAATATCAACATTAAAAGGGATTAAGTACAGCTTTAAGCTTTCTGAAGCATCAGAGTGATACTCAAGTAAAATGAAGTTCCTTTGTGATCCTTGTGTGCTTTTGTGAATTATTCCTTCTGAAGGTAACACTTAGATTGCTGCATGTGCAGAAAAAAAAAAAATATATATATAATATTAATGGACTCACTGGGAAGTTCCATATACAGAGGTTGTTACTTAGTAAGCAGAAGCCTCCTGGCCCCCTCACAAGCAAGAGGATTTGTTTCTATTCCATCAACAATATAAAAAAGTTAATTTAGGAGGAATGCTTTTAATAGTTATCTAAAACATTAACATGAATTCCCTAAATTAAAGTCCCCATTATGTGAAATAGAATTTGCAAATGTTGTACAGATCCCCATAAGAGTCACCTCAGTGGCTTGAGAGGGTTGAGAATCAAGGATTGCCTATAATTAATCTATTATATAAAATAAAGTAGGTTATTCATACACAGGCAACACAGAATTATTTTGTGTCTCTACCACTTCTCTGAAATGAGGATTGAAAATTTTACAACCTACTGTGAAGTTGGGCTGAGGATCTATGTAGTAGAAAATATTTACAGATTGATCAGATTAACAGCTATTAGGGGGAGGATTAAACTTCCTGAATAGATATTGACATTTTGATCTGCCCTGGAGTATCTGAGAAATCTCTCCTCATCAGGTATATATGCTTTAGAAAATCATCATGCTCCTGAAGCCTCAGCTGACTGTGAGGTAAATTGCCAAAGGGTATCTCAAACTTCATCCTATGTAGAAGCAACTGAGTCAAGCCTTAAACTTTTAGATGAAATTACTTTTCTCATCCAATAACTGTGTTTACTAAATCAACAGTGACTACAATTAGAATTTATAGACTGAGCGTGCATGTAAATTCATGTAAATGCGTGCAATACAAGTAAACACACCTAATTGTAAGTGTCCTATTCCAAAACAAATCTCAGCACTGGATTACAATTTTCTTTCAAAATACTAAAAGCACCACTAACCTTGCCTTAAAGCTCAAGTACTTGGGCATATTGAATTATTGTCTAAGGAGGACATACATACAAGAATAGTTAGTGATGGAATACATTTGTTTTTAAAGCAAATTATTGTGTAGGTACTCTGAAGGTGGAATTTAGATCTCAAATACTCTTCATGTTCTTAAAGTTCTATATCAATTTTCTTGTGAAGAAAGTGCTCACAAAACACCTAGAAGTATTGTGATGACAGTGCAGTAGAACAGTACCATAGCAGCACTGTTATAAAGACTGAGCAATAAATAAAGTGAAGCCATATTAAATTACCTGGGAAACAATATAGTTATTTTTTAATCTAGACATTTAAATAATTCAGCAATTGATTTCTCAACTTTAATGCTCTTTTTGTCTTGCATGTAGAGAAACTACAAGAAACTACATATGATTGTTATTCCCAAGCAATTATATTTGTATCAGGAGGATGTGAAAGTAAAACTTTAGTTTCTAAATTTTTTGTTTAAATAAAGGGACTATTTACTTAACTACTACTACTGGACTTTAGACAAACAAGAAAACAAAAAACAGTTTGAAGGGTCAGGCACCAAAACCATCTCAGAAAAACAAGTTCATAAATTTCAACATGGATGACACTTTAATAACAAAAGCAAAATGGCAAGTACCAGAAAAAAGTAGGAAAGAGAAATTTAAGGAATTAGGACTGCAAGCCTAAAATAATTTGTGTGATCTTTCTTTATATAGAAAATAATGCATCTTGCTGTGCATAGTTGTTATACATTTTGTAATGTGTTCTGCATATTTATAATTGTATTCATATGATGTATTTAAAACATGGAGACATTGAATGCAAAGTAAATATATAGCTATTACATCAGCTATAGATATTTGCAGCTGCTGTGTGATGTGATAAATGACAGTTTCTGAATAAAACTCTCACTTCTAGCTTTTAAGATTTTTCCTACATTCAGCAATTATCCAACTTTTAAAAGTATTCAAATTGTTTTAGCCTCTGTCCTATGTCTGCTAGATAGGAATGTACCTATGTCTGAACCAGAGACCAGCAATTGATGAAAAGTCTTGCAATCTGGAAAGATGAAGTTTTCTTCCATGAAAAAGATAGAAATTTTTCTTCCTTTAAAGAGGAATGTATATAAGTGTGGAGCCTTCCCGTTCTGAGGAGGCTGTGATCTGATCTTAAGACTCCTCCCATGGGACACCTGATGAAACCCCACAGCCCTGGGTCTGCCCTCGGCTCTCTGGGCTTTGTCAGGCTCTCAGGCCTCTGCCCCCCCTGCCCCTCCCCAGCAGGGGGTGGGGCAGGGGGGAATAAAATGGACTCTTCTGCTAAAGAACCGAGACTTGTCTCATCTGTTTTCCCTGCTGCTGGTAGTGGCCTCCCTGGACCACAATCAGCACTGCTGCCACACACTGCTAGAACACGGTGGAGAATCATGCTGCTACATATAAGAACATGCTGTAGGAATTATAGGAAATGAGAGGGAATATGAAATATTTGGGAATGACTGTGGAATGCAAATTATGAGTTAAAGATATAAAAAGAAGAAGGAATGCATCATAGTGATTAAGAGAAATTAAGTAGGCCATCTTTAAAAGATGATAGGTCCTGAAGACTGATAGAATTTGATGTATTGCACAAATAGTCTCTTCATATTGAATTACAGTGAACATTGAGGATGAGTCAACCTATTTATTTGCCCAGGAAAATTAATGTTTGTAGGAGAGTACACACAGAATTAGGGTTTCTAATGACAATGAGCTTGAGGCTGCTGTAGCCCTATTAATTTGAGGAATTTTGAATTCATGGTACTTCAGTTTCGATTTCTGCAATATTACAAAAACAAATCCACTTTCATATGAAAATGTCAGGTTTCTCTACGCTTTCTTCATTTTGAGAAGTGAGTTGGAGAAAAACAAACACAGAGACTAAAACTCTGAATGCCTGAGTATCACTTCCTTATCTAAATAAAAAAAAAATTATAAGAGGAAGAGAGATGTCTGAATCACTGTTTGTCATTAAGAAAACCTAAAATGTTAAAGCTATGTTTTCTTCCTCTGCTGGAAAATTTTTATTCCTATTTAATCTCTTGTCTCTGACTAGTGTATATATTTGTTTCTAGAAAATTCTTTTTTCATGTAGTTTGAAGTTTTGTATCCTGCTCTTGTAGAAAAATTTCACAGAGCTAAAGCATGAAGTAAGGCTTATGCTTCATTTAATTGCTCGATATTCTACTTGCTAGAACATGAAGGCGGGATTGATCCATGAAGCAATTACAAATAATTACTCTTTGGTTTCTAAGGCTAATGAGACCAAGATTCTTCTGTAAGAATAAATGTACTTGAATGATGCTGAAGTTGCCTGTTTTCCTTAATAGGACATAACTGACAACTGCTCTTCAATCTGCCCTTGTTTTACCTTACTTTTTATGGGAGCTAGGGAATTAGTTTCAAAAATTAATGCAATAACAAATTAACAAAACTTATATAAACTAAACAGTAAAATAAAATAAAACAAAATAAAGTAGTAAATTCTCAGAAACCATGAATTTACAGATCTAGTTGATGAAGCAGCTGCACAAAAGCTAAGAGTAAAAGGAAACTAGCAGGTTAAAGAGGCACTTTACCTTTACCTGCACTTTTTTAATGTTAATGTTGGAATGGAATCACTGATATTGGATCCAGATTCATATGAATATAAATCAATAAAGCGTTTATGTGCTTTAACGATGGCCTGTGTATTTAGATTTCAAAATGTTTTTTTATTATAATTTTAGGCTCCCATTTTTTAAAGTTTATTTAAAAATAATGATATCTCCTAATATTCCTATGAAATGTGAAATTATGATACCATTTTGAGTGGTATAAGAGATCTGCATGAGAAATAGCTGCCTGGTGATTTCATCGTCTGATCTGAAAATAAAACTTGTTAGCATAAAACCAGTAGGAAACACTACAGTGAATACCACAGCAATTCCCAGGGCTAGTTGGAAAATAACAAGATATGGTCAAGAAGAGCTGATAGTCTGTTTTTCTCAATGTATATTTCTGGGGGTTGGCCCAGCATTGTTATTTATTTACATATATATCTTTATTACATGAGGATAACTAAACTGAGGTACAGGAAGGATACAGCTTCAAAGAAACAGAAAAGGAATACCGTATTTTAAGTAATGTATACATAATTCAGTTCAGTTTGAGATTTAAAGAAAAAAATAAAACAGAAGAAGAAAAGTTTTTTTAATAAAATTATAACACAAGAGAAGTCAGGGCAGAAATTTCAAAATACCCTATGCCAAGTATTTGCATTTAGCTAATAAAATTACTATGGAATATAATTAAGAAACATAACTGTATGGCAACAATAAGATAACTAATTTATAAGAAAAATATAAAATAATAAAAACATTTTACTCTAATAATTTTGAATAGATTTTAGATTAGATAAACTAATAATTCTGTGTGCTGCATGAATTGTTTTGTCAAAATAACTGTGACCATAGGAGCAAATTCAATTTCATATACATAAATAGTCTTTTTTCATCTACAGGGAAAACATTGTTTAGAATGAGTACATATGAGGAATTAAAAAAGATTGAAACTGTCATGAGGTTTTGTGACTGTAAATATTTTTTGGGGGGGGGGCAGAAATGTACTTTGTACATGGTTTTGCTGCAGCTTAAGTTGAAAAACACTACCGTCTCAGAAGACTTGGAAATACCTTGACTGTAAATCTCAGACTGCTTTAAACAGAAAGATACCCATCTCATCTACACTCCCTGAGAGACTCAATGCCGAATGCATATCCAATCATACTGACATCATTGAATTTTAAACAAACAATTGAGCAGGAATTTCCCAGCAGGTATAGAAATTTTCCTTAACATGAAGTGGAATGAATGGTAGTATACATTTTCTCAATAGCTTAATGTTTCAACTATTTACTCAAGGAGAATAACTCCTGATTAGTAAATCTATCTGAGTTTGATGGTTCAGACCAACAACTCCTACATTCTGAGGGGATATTCCTGAAAACTGTTTCTGGGGTTTCACCTCAGGGGAAGAACCTGGAACCTTGGTCTCCATTTTTCAAGTAAACATGAAACTACATAAAAACTTGGAATGGTTCTAAAGGGAAAAATAGCTGTAAATAAACAAATGTATGAGCAAAAGAATGCATTTAGGTAAGAAGTCTCACTTTTGTGAATGCTTTTCTAACTGCCAGAATTATAATTATTAGACACTGGACTGCCATTTTCTGTGTGACTTCTGATTAATTAATATGAAAATTCACTTTCTGTAGTTTAAAAAGGAACTGAACAGGTATTTCCATTTTGTGAAATTTTAACCTTACAGTGTTCACTCCAAATCTCAAAGCTTGAATTGTTCCATATCTTCCATTATTCTTTCAGCCTTCTTTGTCTACCAACTAATCTAACCATGACTGTGCAGTACAATCTTTCTGATATAAAAGGATGTTCCAGCATCTTTCTGACAGGAGTATCCTTTCCGAATCTGTCAAGTTCATGCTATTTTATGTTCCTTTCTGGTGTTTCTGTAAACACATAGTCTTCTATGTCTTATAAACCAGCAACTGTTTCCATAGAAACTAATGAATTTAGTACTATACTTAAAATGTTTCACATACTGGAGGAGTCCTTGTAGCTTTGATATTGCCCACATTAGTTCACAGCCTAAGAAAAATATACACATAATAATGATAACAATAATAATACTACTATAGACAGTTGTTCTCATTGACTGGGACAAATTAATAAAAACACAGTCAAAAGTGACAAAAAAAAAAGTGTGACTTAAAATTTATACCCTTGTTAATTAATTGAAAATATTTAATTCTGTAACTTTTTTGTGAACTCTTAATTGATTTACTTCAGAGTAATTTTTTCTGAAGGGAATATACTTACTGATTTTGATGAGACAGGAAGATGGAACTTAGATGAATAATCTAAATGCTTATATATTTTTAAATAAAAATTTGGTTTTAAGATTAATAGGAATGCCTCAATTCCGTTAAAAAATGTGATTTTTACATACTCCAGGAAAAAAATATATATGCTACATATTTTTATAATGATCAATTTAAAACCAAATCAGTTATACAATATATATATAGTTAATTAAATGAATGAGAAATTCAATTTCAACATTATATAAAATATAATTTATATTTATGAAAAATATTTTAATAATGTGGGTTTTGTCTTTTTGATTGTAGGTGATAATTGCATTGTTCTTTGTCCACGTAGTTGAATTAGAGATGTGTTCCAGCATTGGTTTTTCTTAGCATACTTAAGCTACTCATCTGTGAATAAATCTCAAATTATAACAAAAAAATGTACAAATACCTTATCCTAATGCTTAAATCAGAGGAAACTGCTTTATTGCCAAACTCTTTCTAACTCAAGTCAAATTTGAAATGAACTCTACTTTTTTTTCAATTTTACAGGGTTTTTTTTTGTCTGGAAAGTGTTTTTGTTCTGGATTTATTATTTTGCTAAATCTTCAAAAATAAAACCAGTTCTGATTTTTCCTATTTTTCAGGCCAATTAAAACTATTATAGTTGAAGTGCACTTGCTTAAACTAAGGTTTTGGTTGCTAGGAAGTCAAAGACCTTTTCCATTTGCTTTAATTGCTTTCTCCATGTGAAATGGCTAATTACACTAAGTTCAGTATTTTTCTTTTTCAAACATCTAATGCAATGATTTTTCTTTCCACCTATTTACAATTTTTGTGTAATGCAAAATTACTTATAAGTAATATGTAACCTGAAGTAAAAAAAAAAAAAAAAAAAGGATATTTGGGGTTTAGTTTGTTTGGGTTTTTATGATAATCTTTTTTGCTCTCAAATCAGGGGGGAAAATGATATATAGAAGAATCTACATATTTGTATTGTATAAAGGTCCATCCTTAAAATATAAGATTTTTTAAGAATTTTAATTTCTTTGTCGTACACAAGAAAACATATGGGACCTTCATAAAATCTGGGCATTCTACCAAGTTTGTGAAGACAATATTTTATTACCTCGAAAGTTTAAACATATTTCTGAGATAAGAGAAGGTAAGCTAGAAAGAGATGAAAAGTACTTCTCCTAGAAATTGCTCACACATGTAAAAGATTGAACAGAGGAATCTATTTTGTACTGTGGATTTCAAAACCAAGCAAAATTAAAACATCACTAGACTGTTATGGTTCACTTAATTATGTAGGAGATAGAAATGCTGCTATGCCAACCTATTATCATATTCATTCATGGTGTTAAGTGTCCCAGAAAATGGTATTATAATCATGTCATAAAAAATATGCTGCTTTCTAAGGTAGAAAGAAAGAAACTTATTCAGCTTCTTAACTATACATCCAAATGCCACTTTTCTAGATTTTAGACATGAACAAGGCACAGAAGTTCCCTTTCAGAATCAATGGTGCTCTGATCAGCACTGTCAGTAGTCTGGAGACATATTCAGTTGACAGTATGAATTTTAGACTAAAGCGGGACATTTTAAAGATGATTCCCTGCCTTCAAGAGTTGAATGCTGTGTTGAGAAGATATGATGAAAATCTCCTGAATTCAAAGCCCAAAAATAACTAAAAAGCATATATGTGATGAATAACCTAAATAATAATACATCTATACTTTTCAAAACAATAGAAAACATGACCATATATCTCAACAACCTTTTGTTGATTTGGAAGCACAAGCCAAAACCAATAAAGCTGCCACTACATAACATGATATGCCCTTAAAATTTGTGCTAGAACACACTTCACCTTGTAGAAATATCAGTAAATGGATGGGCATTTAAGTGTATACCAGAGAACATTAAAAAAAAAAAATATGAACTACCTTTGTCTCACGAGGTTTTAAGGGTGGAATACAAAATAGCTGAATGATGTGAAATTACCACTGCAATACTTTTAAAAGGTTACTGGAGAAATCATTCTGAATATAAAGAATTATTAAAAAACATACCACTGAGTAAATATAAATTTAATTTTGTAACATGACAGCCTCCTCATGGTTTCTGAATTGTTATTGTCATCCCTTATGGTAAGTCTCTTATTCTTTCATTCTCTGAACACTTTGTTGCTTTTCCTGATTATTATCGAGGACAACCAAGGTCATGGAGATGCAGAGCAGTTATTCAGTAATTGTAATTCTTCTTGCATCATATAAATAACTTGTTCCTTGGCTTAAACCCAAATAAAATAAGAGCTAAAGATGACTCAAAAGAGAATACAGTAGATTTTTGTTAGTGCTAAAACAAGTTAGGAACTGTGGTAAGAAACTCTTATGCCACAAACTCTTTAAATAGTCTGAATATAAAATGTAATCATAGAAAAATAAAAATAAGGCTATACAAAATAAATAAAGAAATTTAATGTATCAAACAAACACATAAGAAGCTTAGGGTTTGAAAGATGAGCTACAACTTATATAGAATAAAATAAATAGAATGTAAGTAGAGACAAAGATAAAATAAACTACAAGTATCTTAATTAACTGTGAAGTACATTTAAAATTAGGTAATATAGAAAAGATCAATGAATCAGTTATGATGTTCTGATCTCTAGAATGTAAGGGTTGAGTTAGGCTCAGTAGGAGCCAGTAGGATAGACCAAAATAAGGCAAGAAGAAATTAGTACTTAAATTAGACTGTAAAATGCCTTGGTGAAGCTGTGGCATGTAAAGACCTAACTTAAAATATTGTTTTAAACACCAGTGACGATTGCTCAGCTCTTCTCTTGTAATAGGAGTAGTATTAGACCTATAAATAAAAGTGAGAAAAAAATTACTCAGTACTCAATTAATAACAAGTTTCTTTAGCTTCAACACTGTGGAAAATGAGAAAAAGCCTATGAATATTCAGTTAAATATCTAAATTTGGTAGAAATATACCGAAAGGATAAAGATAGAGTTGTCAGGATTCATCAAGTAGGGATTTGTCAAGAATTGACTGTGTCAAACTAATTTAATTTAGTCTTTTCATAGAAAACCTGGCAGAGTTTATAAAAGAAATAATAAAGCAGATTCACTTTGACTAGTGGAACTTTAGTTTAAATGACATTTTTATTAAAAAAAAAATCATGAAGAAGGTAAAATAACCAAGATGCATGTATAGTCAAGAAAATAACTTTATATTTAGGTTATCAGACTGTCTTTCTAGTGGGGATTCACAGGGACCTAAGTAGGAATTTGTTCAGTATTTTCAGCTGTAGTTTTGGTAGAACTGGAGAGCACACTTAAAAATTTCCAAATGACATGAAACAGTAGGGAGTGCAAGCTCTCTGAAGTGTAATTTTTGAATTCAAAATTATCTTAGTAATATGAAGAAATGGTCTGAAATCAGTGGATGGAATCTAAAAAGGATGACAAGAGGGGAAGGGAGGAGAGGAGAGAATATTTCAGTTGGAAGAGACTTGCAGTGATCATCTAGCCCAACTTCCTGAAGACTTCAGGACTGACAAAAAGTTAAATAATGTTGCTATAGACATTGTCCAAATACCTATTTAACACCAACAGGCTTGGGGTATCAACCACCTCTCTAGAAAGCCTATTAGAGGATTTGACTATCCCCTCAGTAAAGAAATGTTTCCTGACATCTAGTCTGACCCTCCCCTGATGCAGCTTTGAACTGTCCTTACAATCGGATCATAGAGTGAAGAGAAAAATACCTCCCTCTTCACTTCCTCTCCTCAGGAAACTGTACAGACCAAAAACGTCACATGTCAGCTTCCTTTTCTCCAAATCAGAAAAACACAAAGCCCTCAACCACTCCTTGTGGGACATTTCTTCTAGCCCTCTCATGGTTTGTTACACTCCTCTTTTGACTAGCTTGTTATACTGCATTTGATATACTGCAGAATGAAGTTTGCATTATATGTTCCTATTATTCTGTCAATAGAACATTTTTATATTAAGATGCAAAAGGTCAGTAACTTTCTGTGAATTTTTTAAATTCAAACTTCAAAAGTGTTTGAAAATTTATTAGAAAAATTATTAAAAAGTAACTGCAATCATCATGCATTGCAGGATTTTCTAAACCTAATCAAATTTGCATCTAAATTTACACAGACCCATTCAATTGATAACAAGTAAAAATGTCAATCTATCACCAAACTCAGATTAGTGATATCAAAGAAATATAAAAATGGATGTTGCATAACACAGGCAAAGAAAATCTACCTGGCTGTCAGTAAGACTTCTGAGGATTTCCCTCATAATTATAGCATTTACTACTCCATGTTAATTATTCAACATTCTTCTTAACTTTTCAAATATTTAGAGAATATTTGAACTTCATCACCATTCCCTAAAATGCATCTGAAATAATTAGTAATATTCTACTTTGCAAACTTTGTGCATAGTCACTTTAATAACTTAAGCTGCTGAAACTCAGTGGTGTATAGGAGGCTTGTCTTTATGTTCTGATTGGCCTTTTCCCATTAAACTTTGGAAATCTATAAAGTAAATTACAGGTTTGCAACTACATTAACTGTAATTTGAATCAGCAGCTTCATAACAAATGGACTATGTAAATGTTTGAAAAACTCTTGCACAAACTTAGGAAGATGATATTACATTCATATGTTCAGTACTAGAAAATTCTTTTTTTGTGTTAGGGTTCTTTTTTTTAAAAAATTAGTCCTGTGGTCTTTACTGATAAGAATTTTTTTTTTGGCATAAAATGTTTCATATCATTGACTTTTAGTGTCTCAGTATTCAGATTTAGTACAGTATACATTCAGAAATCTGGAGTTCCTTTTTTTTGATAAAGTTGTGAGTCCTGAGACTTCCTGAACTACCTAAGATGGTCATATTCCTGAAATTCTCATTCTCATTTTTTTTTAAATGCTCATATTTACTTTTAGAAAAATACATCAATTTAGAATGAGTTAAGACTTTTTTTATACATATTATTCTACAAAACTCACTGCAGGTCACTGTTGCATCCCGGGTTTGGGTTCAGTTTAGGGGTTCTGATCTATGTTAGCTAGCTGAGTTCTGTGTACCCCTGTGCACCCCCTGTGTTTCCCCCCCACCGCGGTGGTCAGCTCTGATTCTCTTGCTATTGGAGCTAGCCCATGCCACTCCTGTAACCACCCCCCTGTCACCCCCACCGGAGAATTCGGTGTCTGTCACCCTGAACCCACGACTCCGTTTGCCCCGGAGCCCCGTGTCCGCCCCTGCTGTGTCACTGTTGGGCGCCGTGGTCCACGTCATCACCACGGCGCCTGTCCCCATTGGGCGGGGGGGGCTCCTGCTCCCCTCACCCTGCCCCTGATAAAACCCCGTGCCTCCCCGGTCCCGTCGCCATTTCCTCCACGCAGGAACTGGAAGCGCGGGTTGCGGCTTCTCCACCACAGCTCACCACGGACATTAAAGCCTTCCTGCCTCCCTCGTGAGTGATTTGGACATTCCTTTGCTCTTTACCAACGTCCCTCACGCATGGCGGTGGAAAGCCCAGCCGGCCCACCTCCCTGGAGCATGCAGTGCCTGGGAACTAGCGGCAAACTCAGTTTCCGGAGGGAGGAGGTGCCACTTCAGGTGCCGGAGCTGCCCGAAGCTGGGGGAAACAACGCAGAGCTGCAGGTCACGATCTCCAAAGAATATGACTAAATCTTACAAAATTTCAAGATTTACCTGTCTGTTCGCATGGTTAGATTTAAGTTACACACAGAACCCCAGAGTTTCAGAGTAATGTGTGAATGCAAATGGATGCATTTGCTTTGTCCCCAGTTTTGAGGAGTGTATGTGTATAGCTAGGGAAAAAAAAAAGGCTGTGTGGGGGGAGGGGAGGGGTGGAGAAGAAGAGAGGAAAAAAAAAATAAAGAAATAAACTAGGAAAATAAAAACAGCTGAAATAAGGAGGAAGAAGGGAATGAGTCAGATACCCTAGTTCTGGGGACTGAAGTATTTTTGTCTTACATTAGAGCAACATTATACTATGGAAGTCACAATGAGAGCAACTACAGCTGTTGTGAATCTCTAAACTATTCCCGGTTTCCACTGAATCAATAAGCTGATTGATATATTCCTCTATAAATACTTTTAAAAAATTTATTAGTGGTGTTACAGCTTGAGCTGTGTGCCTCCAGAGGGACCTTAAACAAAGAAAGACATCAACAATTATGCTATTAAATTAAAGTTTCCCATCCATCACACAAGAATTTGGATCAATAGTAATATTGGAGTCAGGTGTCCTTCCTCTCTTCATTGGGCTTCTTCATCATCTCTGGGTGGGGTGTTTCTTTTCTTATCTCTTAAATGTTGTAGCTTCTGCTGATGATTGTAGCTTCCTTAACTTCTGTCTTGAGCCAGCTCCGGGGCCGCCTTCTACTTAACTAAGTAAATGATAACGTATCTAAGTGAAAGTTCACCATCTAAGGCTTCAGCAAATTTAGCTACCAGCGGTAAGCAGGATCTACAACTGTTAAATAAAATAAGTAGGGACCGAACTTCAGGCTTTTTTCCTACATAAGCACAACATTTAGGTTATAATTACAATTTTCACTGTTCTACTCCAGCTCCTGTGAAACATAGTCTTACACAAACAGTATTAAAATTTAAAGTTGAATTATGAAGAGTGAACCTAGAGAGAAAATACTTTTGTGAAACAGGTTCTAATCTGAAAACCACTATGGATTTGAAACTCCCACTTGCTATGCATCTAAATTCTGCTGAAATTTTACTGAAAGGGTGGACTCTTAACACCATCATTTAAACATTTAAACCACAACATTTAAACTTAGAAGAAGACTGGATTCTGGGTGGGTTAGTCTATTGCATTTTATTGGCCACATCTGTGTCGAAGGATGAGAACCTTAATGCAGATAATTTCCTTCCTCCAGCAGGGATTATTTGTATCTGTCACATTGAGCTACTTTCCAAGTTGAAAAAAACCCTTAATCATACTATTTTAATGATCCCCTGCACAGTTTAAGGACATTAACTGACCTGAAGCAGACTAGGCAGAAAATAATATTTTATATGGAAGATTTTACAGAAAAGATTGGTGCTTTAGACTGGGACATTTTCAGATACTGCAACCCTAGCAAGGACAAAAATTCCTAACAAAGATATTTAAATATTTTCATACTTAAAAATGAAAATAATCATGTGTAGCAATCTAGATGACACTATAGCCTAGCATATCCATTAAATCTCAGTTAAATGAAAAAAAAAAAAAAAAATCACCCTACCTTCTTTAATACTGTAGATTCCAAAACATTTAAATGAATATTAGATGTTTCTGGTACCCCTTACCTAGGTAAGATGGATGCATTCTGCATGTGTCAGGCCATCACAACGGTTATTTTATGAGATTCCTTACAGCCACAATGCAGCCACAGGTTCAATGGCACTTATCACACTTCAGGATTAGAAATACATAGAGGTCAATTTAATAGGCTTTGAAGTCCAGAGGAGAGATGTTTTTTCCTGTGCTTTTTTGATAGGTTTTAATAGGACTTAGGAATCTTTTTTCCATATCATTATAAATACCAGTTCCATTTCCTCACACTGCTTGTAACCTGGTGAAAACATCCTCCTGGAAAGGAGGCCAAAATCATATATAGGGGTAGAAAATGAAGTATAGTCACAGCAATCAATGCACATCAGTACATGACAATAATCTTCAAAAATTGCCCTTGAAATACCCACTTGCCTTAAAAATATAAATAAATATTTGACATTTTAAAGGTCCAACTGAATAAAGTCCTGAAATGCTTTGAGCAGGACATGGGACTTTGGTGTATCTAAACCTGAAATATGGAAAGGAAATTCAGAAGCCAAGGATCCCTCTATTTGAAACAAAATGAAAAGGTGTAACCTTCCACATATTCCTAATTTACAATGTTGTGAAATACCATCTGTCTCTGACATTTAAACATATATATGGAGTTACTACACAAAGAAGTGTGATACCTATAGTCCCCATCCTGAAATAATTCCTCATGTTGTGCATCCCAGGATGCAATAATGGTGTGTTTGCCAGAAGGGATACCAAGGGCACTAAACAGAGAGAGCAGTTAAAAGTGTTCAAGAAAAAGTAACAGAAATGCTCTTCAGAGACCCTTCCTTTAAAAACCCCCAAAAAATCTCAAGCTTTCATGAATAAGATTTTTTTAAGTTTTCTTATGCATAAAATCCTTCTACAGAAAAAAAAGAGTTCACTATGTGAGTAGAACTTTTTCGAGATTTATATTCTTATTATTCATATTTTTACTGCATAAAATGATGCCTCATTTCTGCTCATAAGTAGAGGTTCAAGGGGAGAGTTCAGGAACTCAGACTCCTAGTTATCCACAATTATGTCAGTCCTTGCCTGGCTTCAGGAAATGTCCAACTAGCTCTCCAGAACACATCTGCTTTAGAGGTACATCTTAATGGAATGGATGCAAGCCAGACAGAGCAAGACTCAGGGCCAGAGTTTTGCTTCTAGACCATCTTTTATCTGACATTTTAGGCATAGCTTAGCAAAATATTTTAGCATTTCATAATTATTTTAATTAATGTATTTTTCTTTGGTTTTGTTTGTTTTAGGAAAGTTGTCAAACCTTCCTAAAATCAAAGCAATTATCACTGCAACATGTAGAAAATGGTGTTCCTCATGAAACTGTTCTTAAGGGTCAATCTGAGCAAATAATTACTGTAATTAAGGCAGACACATAATAGCCATGGTCAGAGACACTTTCATCTAGACCAGGTTGCTCAGAGTCCCATCCAAACTGGCTTTGAATGCTTACAGAGATGGGGCATTCACAACTTCTCTGGGCAATGTGTTCCAGTGCCTCACCACTCCCATTGTAAAAAACCTCTTGCGAACATCTAATTTAAGTCTACCCTCTTCAAATTTAAAACCATTACCCCTTGTCCTATCACTTTAAGGCCTTGTGAAATTATCCTCCATCATTCTTGTAGTTCCTTTTAAGTGCTGGGAAGTTACTAGAAGGCTCCCTCTAAGCCTTTGCTTTTCCAGAGTGAGCATTGCCAACTCTCTCGGCCTGTCTATATAGAGACGTGCTCCAGTCCTCTGATAATTTTTGTGGCCCTTCTCTGGACACAATCCAACCAATAAGGAACTGGCATAGAAATCTTTAGTCTAAAGCAAGACATAGAAGTAAAAATAATTAAATTTCAGAAGTCTTTCCCAGTTCTACTATCCTTTAGGAAGATAAACTCACTTCTGTTTGCCTCCATTACACCTCATGTGCTTTCCTGCCTTGTCTTCTTCATAACTGTCTGATGAGCAGAAAGATAAAACACAAAGTCCCCAATTCCACATGTAAAGTACTTCCAGTACTGAATGTGCAAATTATTCAATGATCTCAGTTATGAAAGAGAGAAGAAGTCCATAAAGAATCTGAATAATAGGAACAGTTTAGACTATTTGTTCATTCAAATCCATGTGAAATTGGATTCTGGTCTTATATGAGCCAAGAGACTAGATGCCTTGCTCAGGATTCTGGAGACAAGGCTTAGAACCTTTCATATTACGAAAGAATATATAATCCATAAGGTTTTAAAGTGCAATTTATCCTTTAGGGAAAGTAAGAATTATATGAAAATCTGAGAAGGAAGAGACAAGAAATACTGTGACTTTAACTTCTGCACATGGTTTGAAGCTTAACAGACAAGATAATGCTCTGCTTGTTTTGGCTGGGATAGAGTTAATTTTCTTCATAGAAGGTTGTATGTTGCTATGCTTTGGATTGGTGAGCCAAACAATATTGATGACAAATTCATACTTTATTTGTTGCTAAGCAGTGCTCAGTTTCAAGGCCATTTTGCTTCTCACAACACCCCACCAGCAAGGGTGGCTGGCAGTGTATGAGAAGCTGGGGGAAGACACAGATGGGACAGATAACCCCAACTGACCAAAGGGATATTCCATACCATATGACATCATGCTGAGCAATAAAATCTGATGAAAGAAGAAGAAAGAAGGAGATGTTTGGAACAATAAGGTTTCCTGGAGATGGCTGAACACTTGCCTGCCTGCCTGGGAAGTGGTGAATGAATTGTTTGCTTTCTTTGCCCATGTGTGCAGCTTTTGCATTACCTATCAAGCTATCTTTACTTTGAGCCTCTTCTTTTCTCACTTTTACTCTTCTGATTCTCTCCTTCATCCCACTGGGGGGCATGAATAAGGTGCACTGTGGTGCTTAGCTTTCTACTAGGGTTAAACCACAAAAGCTATTTATATTCAATCACTAGAAAATAATTTCAGTCATTCAAAATTTTCCCCATATTGGTGAGCAGGATTTCAGAGAAACACAGGAAACACAGAAATCTAAATAATATCCTTTGGAGGCAAAAAGGACCTGCAACCCTTTTTCACTAAATACATGAAAAAATTAGGCAATTTGGGCAATTTTTCTGAAGACAAGTATTTAACTTTTTGATGTTTTTCCCCATATATATTTAGAAATCTAGATCCTGTCAAGTAACATTTGTTATAGAAATGCAGAGATACAAAAAAAGGCTGCCATCCTTTGAGTAGCACTGTGGGAAGTAAAGACAAGGTGTTAAGAAATGTGGAGTAAGATAACCATGTAACTGACATGAGTTTGACTTAGAGCATAATGGGAAATTACTGACATATTTCAAATGGTATGGGGAGGGAAGTGGGCAGAATGACAGAAAAGATAAATAATTTTGGCAGCAGCTTTTTGGGCTGCAAAGATCTGAGAGTATGTGTAAGTTAAAAAAAATACTAAAAAATATATGCAGATATTTTGGCATAAAAGCAAGAATATGTATTACAAAAATGAATATATATCCTACCCAGAAAAAAAAAAATATTATGTTTAGACTGCTCTTGCACACAGATCATTCCTTCTCTCAGTGACCGATATTTTCTTATTGTTTCTGAGTATTCTCAGGTCTGTCTGAGTGTATCTGTTATCTTCTGTACTACATTTAACTCATAAATATCATAAAACAGGGATCATGCATCTGTTTCCTGCTAACTGGGCTGTTTCCACTTTCAGATTCTGAGACAAGTTTGGGCTGGTTTTGTGCTATAGTGATACTTATACTGATATATTTGTCAAGAACAAATCAAGCCAAACAATTTTAAGTCTTGCTTCAACAAAATTTCTGGTTTAGTTGTTAGGAGGAAAAGGAAAAATGTAATTTACTTGGTTTCGTTGGCTTGCTGGCTTCTGTAGCCCATGCAAGGGCTCGAGGCAAAGAGGGAAGGAATTTGTCCAAATCACCCACGAAGGAAAGCGGGAAGGCTTTATTGTCACAGAGAGCTCCAGTGGGGGGTTGCGACCCGCGCTTCCCATGCCCACATGGGGGAAATGGCGCCTGGGAAAGGGGGGGAGTGGGATGATATAGGAGGTGTGATAGGGAGGGTAGACGTCCCCCCACCCAATGAATACAGATGCTGTGGTGCTGACGTGTACTACAGCAACGAATAGGAACACAGCAGGGGCAGATACAGGGCTTTGGGGTGAGTGGGACCGCGGGATCGGGGTGACAGACAGAGAACTCCTCAGGACTGGATGGGGGAGTGGTCACAGGAGTGACGGGGGGAACACTCCAATGGCGGGCAGCCTGGGGCTAACTACCGTGGTGGGGGAGAACACGAGGGTGCACAAGACTCAGCTAGCTAACATAGATAAGAACCCCTAATCTAAACCCAAACCTGGGATGCAACAGTTGACATTTTGTTTTTCATAGCATTTTCATATTTAGAATTAGAAAATTAGGTGGCACAGCACTAAGATGACTGTACAGCTCACTTAAAGCATGTACTTTGAAAAGTAGTTTACCCTGTCTCAGAGGAAAACTAGCAGAACGCTCCATGTGGAGTACAGGACATCTAGTAGGTTCAATTAAATATTTGCTTGAATTATTTAAATAATTCAATAAAAAGGCTGCATAGAAAATCCATTTGCTACTCAGAGTTGGAAATTGTTGCAATTTCTGAGGACAAAACGAGAATTTAAATCATCTTGATTAAATTGGAATGATTTAAAATCTATAATTGTCAATAATTATTATTGATCAATAATCACTAATCAATCAATTAAATCCTATAAAGATATGGACAAAGTTCTGTGTTCAATCAAGAAATATGAAAATCACAACCAAAAAATGGGAAATAACCAACTGAACAAAAAGCTCAAAAAATATGATGAGTGATAAACTGAATGGAGCAAACTGTGATCCTAATGCACAAAAGTCAAATTTCATTATTGTGTAAATCTTAAAGACTATTACATATAGAACAGAAGGCTGTTAAACTTTGAACTCAAATGTTAGTTTTAGTTTTTTAGATCTGGAAAGTATTATTGTAGACAAATGTATTTTTACTAAATTTAGGAGTGGCAAGATTGAGGAAATGATTGAAAATGATGTCTAAGAAATTTATAAAGAAAGTTTGAATGCTTTTCTTCTGACTGAAATTATTTGTTTTCATGCAGGAAAGGATAAGACCAAAAATAAATGTAACTATCTAGAAGCTGGGACTTTATAGTTAGAAAAACTTCTAAGAATAGGAAATGTTGTCTTTTACTTAAAATATCTATTTCTGCTGTTTTAAAGGGGAGGTAATGAATACCTCTTAGAACACTGGCAGTATGCTTTATGTTTCAGAAATAGAAGAAAACAGTCATTTGCAAACTTTTCTGTTTGGGTTTTTGTTTTGTCTTATTTTTTTGTAACTGTAAGCTCATCTTAAAAATTTAAAACAAAATAAAACAAAACAAATCTTTTGAATATTAGCATTCTGAATTTTGAATATGCAAATATTGTATATGAAGACTGTTAAACAATTAATTAATAACAATGAGGGAAATTCTTTAAAAAGCTACTATTCCATCTCAAGTATCTCAGCCTTTCCTCATATGAAAGTCCACAGAATAGGTATGGTTAAAAGGCCATTTGGTCCAACCCTACCTTCTTGAGTTTCACGAAGAATGGGGTTCCACAGTCTTTGTGGGCAAGCTGTTTCAGTGACTGACTAATCTCACAGTGCAGGGCGTCACAGACCTGTTGTTACTCTATCTTGTGTTGCGGAATGCCAGTTGTCCCTTGAAGAAGTTGAAGTATGTTGACCTCTGGAGGGGTTTCCACTACTAGGTAGAATATGTTTTGTTTATTGTGTCTTGAATTAACCAAAGTGCTCCACCACTCAGGGAACTGGCTGTCTATCTGCCAACCCTGTCTGTGTCCAGGCTGGGTGAAGCTATCCACGATGTTCCAATCTCTTAACTATCTCTGTGGACTACTTCTGCATTTTTCTAGTATATCCATATTTTTCTTGTGCTGAAGCACCCAAACTGGACACATCACGCTAGCTGTGACCTTGCCTCTGCTGAGCAGAGGTGAAGGATCATTTCCCTTGACTGGAAATGCTCTGTCTATTATAGCTCGGGATTCTATTGGTCTTTTTTGACATAAGGGAGATTTATTGGCCCATTGTCAGGTTATGGTTTAGCAGGAATCCAAGGTCTTCCTCAGCAGAGCTGCTTTACAGCCATTCACCCCCAGTCAAACCCTAGCATGTACAAGTGCCTGCAGTAATTTCTCTCAGGGTCCAGATTTTTGCCTTTTGTTTAGTGGAACTGCAGGACATTCTCCTCAGTTTAATTCTGCAGACCTTCCTTCTGATGACAGCACAACTCTCTAGTGCAACAACTCCTACTCTTAGTTTCATATCTGTAAAAACTTACTCAGTATGCGCACTGTCTCAGCATATAGGCCATTAATGAGATTTCATTAATGAGACCAATGAAACAGCATTGGTCTTAGCACTGTCCACAGAGTACAGAATTGATGACATGCCTCTAGCTGGACTCTACCACTGATCACAACCCTCTGGACCAAAGCCATTGAGTCATTTTTCAATCCACCTCACCATGCATTTATCTAACCTGTGTTTTTTCAGCTTACCTATAAAGATGTTATAGGAACAATGTCAAACCCTTCACTAAGGAAAAGACTTACTAGAGTAAACAATGGTGGACACCTCTATATATATTCTATCTATGCTTTATTCCTCATGAAATAACCTTTCTCAATTTGAATTTTGTTGGTTACACACACAGTATGACATTAAATCAGAACTTGGTGTCAGTTTTCTCTTAAAAAATTACAGGAACTGAATTTAGGTTTCTGTTCTGAATCAAGTATGAAGAGGATTCAAAATAAGTTGCTGTCTTAATGACCTCACCTCAATGGTGTAATACTGTTCTACATTCACGTCACCAAATATCAAATGTAACAGCATTTGGAGGAAAGACTGTATGTGACTCACAGCAGAAGGCAGGGAATGTGTCATAAAATTTGTTCAATTTGTCAAAGTATTTAAGTAAGATTCAAGAGTGCTCTAATGACTGACTAATATGTTGAATTGGCACAGAGTCAACACTGTCTCTTTTTGGTTTTGCCCTTTATTAAATATGTCCCAAACCACTTAATTCTTATGTGGAAGAAAACCAGAAGGTGAACTTGTGAACAGCAGAGGTTGCCCCCAAACTGAGAGAGTATCTTTTTTTCAAGAAAGGTTAAGAAGAACAGAAAGAATTGGAAGAACAAGGCTAAAAGTGATAGCAATAACAATGCGTCATAATGAAAAAGAATAGTTCTAAGGTGGCTTTTACTAGTAAAAGCCATATTAAATCTTAATATTACTTTCTATTTATGTGTAGTGAAGAGAGTTTTCTGCCATTAAAATTAAATATACTCTGTCAGATAAGTAATGGAAAGAGACTCACAACAGTTCAGCTTTAAAGAAGTTGTCTAGCTAAAGGAACATGTGTATTAATTCCTGGAAATTACAAAATTTAGGCTTCCAGGATTATAGTTTCATTGTACTAGATATTCTTCAGTTCAATAGAATATAAGATATGGGTAACATGTAGTTTTGTTCATGGATGTTTTTAACTGGAACTATGCCTCCAGGGGCAGCTGTACTACACGAGCATCTGCTGTAGCTTCTATACAGAATAGAGTTCTTTCAAGTTTTGATATTCCTATCCAAAATAGAAAGTACATATTAAGTGGAAGAATCATGAATCTTAACAATAAGGAACAAGAAAAAAAGCAAAAGAAAAGGGAAAACTAAGAAGGAACATGGGATTATAATAGAATTTACCTTGAAGACAAATTACAGTTGATTGAGAAAGATGAAGTATGAAATTATACAAGATAAATGAGAAACAATCTACACGAAAGTAATATTAAAACTTAAAAAATATAAAAATCTGAAACAAGAAATGCCTTCAATTTTATAAAATATAAAAGTAAATGCCTTCTGCAATGTTAGCATATATTAACTAACACAAATCTTAATACTCACTACTTTCTCCTGTCTCAAATCTTTTGTGAATATTGCTAAAATTAACAGGTAGAAGAATGAGAAGAAATTTAACATAGTATGAATATTAGGATATTACTTTGTAAACATGGAATAGAGGTCCATTGTGTCTTGCTGCATTTTGTGAGTGGATTTTTGTTTTGATTTATTTGCAACACTAGCAACGATGTTGGAAAGAAAAATTTAAAAAATAAAAACAAGTAAGGAAGAATCTGATGAAAATAAATTTGTGTGGGAATATTTGGAACAACAGTAAGTGACACAAAGCTTGGAACTTACCAAAACAAAGCTAAAAATACTACATTAAATTGCTTCTAAACTGCAAAAAATATTTTAAACAGCGGGGTTTTTTTGTTTGGTTGTTTGTTTGGTTTTTTGGGGTTTTTTTAATGTTGTTTTATTAGGAATAGTATTCTAAAGTAACAAAACATGACTTCATTTGTGAGGCTGCTTTGAAGATCAAATGGAAAACAGAGCTACCTAATTATATAAAAAATTAAAAAAGAGGATTGTAATTTTTACTTTTGGGTACAAATAGGATTGTGACTTTTACTTTTGGGTACTTTTGGGTTCCTGCTGTCTGCTTATTCTGGCTAAAATAATGTGCAGTGGTAATTTACTGGAGCTCAAGTAAGTAATGTACTTAATAATCTAATCCAGTGAAGTGAATTTCATTCTTTATGAAATGTTAATTACACACTAAAAAATATTTATTACTTAGCAAAATTACAAAAATTGCATTAATCTATACTAGTAAATGTTAACAAATTGAACACAGCTGCTGGTATATAAAGGTATGATAAATAGTTTATAAATATTATATAAACAATAATAATTAAATTAAATATTAATAACATTGGTTATTATATAACATGTTTAATGTTATATTTAAAAATATTCATATGGTGAAGTTTTCTTAAAAACATTCTCAGATAAATGAGATCTTTAGTCCATCTGTCCAGATCTAACTCATTAAATGATTCTGATTTGCTAACAAGCAAAACTAGGTAGGTTTTTTAGGGGGGAGGATTTCCAAAGGCTCTAGACTTCATCTACTGAACTCTAATGATTTAGGTATGTCTGGGAAAGAAAAAAATGAGAGAGAAGCTCTAAATGTATTCCCTTCTAATACACCAAGATCAGAAAGTAAAAAGGCAATAATGCAGTTTAGTCTACTGACAACTAATTGGCTTTAGATACCAATAAAGTAAGAGACATTGGCTTGGGGTTACAGGGCCAACAAGGCCGTTGTCTGTTAATGTCAAATATCTGTCAGAGACTAAAATGCTATTGTTCATAGTTTAAATATTGTTATGAAGGGGTTTTGGCCATTATGGCAAAACTGTATAAAGAAGCTAAGGAAACTGAAGCCCTTCCCTCCCTGAAGATACCTCCTAAGGTGAACTTTGGACTGTGAGTTAAGGCACCTAAGGGAATTCAAGATAACACACTATTGTTCAATCATCTTAGTTCTAGGAAGAAACAAACAAGGATGAGGGAGAAGAATGCATCAACAAGAAACCTTACTACAGGTTTCTAGTCAGAGGAGCCTCTGAACACCCATCCTCCCTTACACAATCCAGTCTGGCTATGGAACCTCCAACCCAGAAAGGCCACATCCACAGGACATTCACATGAGAGGCATTTGAGGGGGTGTCATAATCTATCAAAGACCAGCTAAGTTCTCCCCAGACTTATTCCTGTGGCCCTGTACCACAGGACTGCATGTGATGCAAAGTGATGCAACTGATCCAGAGTCTGCTGCAAGAGACGGAGTCAAACTGGCCTCCCCTCTGCCACCCCCAAGGGGAGGTATCTGGGCATTCCCACCTGAAAAGTATATTAATCAATTGGATTCAAAGTTTTCCTGGGGGACCCTCACCACAAGGAAGACCAGCTGGTTAAATAAATAGAATAACATTCTCAGTCACCATCTATTTTGCATTAAGGTGCTTCAATTTGAATTTAAAGGAAGTTAGCATTTAAAGAAAGAATGAATAATGTATGTCTTTATATGGCTTTTTAACCCCAAGGAACTTTTGTCTGAGTTTAGAGTGGAAGTGCTGGAGCAGAAGTTGGATACAGCAATTGTATAAATCATAACCTTTTGCCTAGTAGAGGTCGCAACAGAGAAAAAGAATATGGAAAAGAACATATTCATGCAGAAGAAATGATAATCAATATTCTGAAAAATGAGCTGATAAACAGAAAATAAAAAAAAAAAGAAATAAACCCACTTACGAGTAATATCAATCACAAAATCATTATGTAGCTTTTCTAATCTCCTATATGATACATAGAATAAAGCTTAAGATTTATTTAAGAAAACATGTCTAAGAAAGTAGTTATTATTATGCATTAATATGGATGAAGTTTAATACCATTATTGTGGGGTCAGTTTTATATGTCTTCATTCTTTAAACAATTCTCCTGAAAAGATGAAAACCTTACATAATTCACTTTTTAAAAAGCTAAACATAGCTATTAATTCAGAAATACCCTAGTCTGATTTTTAATAAATGTCCTTTAAAACAATATGACCACCTATATAGATGGTTATTTGGAAAAATTTCCACATTTACTGGTGTGATTTATGCCATTACCACAAGAAAAAGAAAATTAAAAAAAAAAACCCTAAAATAGTAACATATTTATAAATAAATAAAATTTTAATTTACTAATGAAAAAATAATGGAAGATTTAGTACATACAGTGTGGCTTTTAAGGCATTTCTATAGATGAAGTGGAATTGCTAAAGACAGCTAAAGGAAGAGAATATATCTAATTTAAATTAAATTCTTTAGGCAAAACTAGCAGAACCAGTCTAACATTCTGATGCAGAGCTTTCTAATAGTGAGACTATAAAATTACTTAATATAGAAGTTACTCTAAAGAAAACGCTCTCAGTTATATTTTATAAGTTAACTTTTACTGCTTTATTAATTTTCTTAGTTAATTCTTGCTATCAGTAATTTACCTCCAGTAAAAATGAAAGTGTATTTTGAAAAGCCTGTTTGTGTGTTCCAGCACTATTATGGATGCTGATGGCCAGGCCTGACCTGACACCAGCAATCTCCAGTCAGTCCTGGACAAGACCAAGCCACCTTCCTGGCTGCCCTGTCTTTGTTGTTCTAGGGTTTTAGAACTTGCCTTCTGGTATTTTCTTTCATGAATCCTTGAGGCTGTAATGATCCCTGTCACCAGTCCCACCACCAGCTGCACCTGTGGCTTTCCTATCTTGAAGAAGGCTTTCTCACTACTCGCTTAGCAGCCCAAGTCCCCATAATGTATCTGCACAGTATCAGAGCTGGGCCTGATACAGCCCAGAGAGTAACCAATCAGTCTTTGGGGATTTTTCCCTTTTTTTTTTTTTTTTTTTTTTTTAATTAGTTGGTCAGGATTGGGCTCCTCTATGAGCTCTTTGCAGTAAATTAGAAAGATATTCAGAATATGGTTCACAAGATGATTGGTTATGTCTAACTTAGAGTGAGAAAACGGCTGCCTGGTAGCCCTTATTTCACTAATGTTGATTATCAAAACACCATTGACCACATTTCATTAGTTGATTTGTATGTCTGAGAAAACAGAGTGAAATGGTTGGAGACCATCAAACAACCACTCTCAGAATAGGCATCACACCTGTAAACGGGATAGAAATCCTCATAAAAGTGAGCTGAGAGGTGTTAGCATGTCAGACAAAGGACTCAGTATTCCAGTAAGGGGGGAATATTCTTTAGGCAGGGATAAGAGGGAGAGAGTTGTGTGGTGAAGTGGAAGAGTACCCATGGAATCATGGGAAGGGTACACCATCATTTCCAGTTAATCCTGTCACCTGTGTATTGATAGCCATTAGCAAGGCGAACACGTGTCCTCACTCTGTATTTAAGAATCTGAAATAGAGAAAACCATAATATTTTTAAAGAAGCCCTGAGCCAACAATGCAGTAGTGTTCCGTGTAGCTGTATTCCATAATGCTGAATAGGACCTGCATCCTTGTGAGACTGTTTCTTGAAGAGAAGTGAATTCAAACACATACTTAAGTGATATATGAATGGATTTCCTTAGCATTCTTTAGCCATTCATAAAAATTCCACACATAGTTGATTAAATTTTTTTTTTTATTAGAGTCAGTACTAGAAGTGCAGCATTGGTTTCATGGCAAAAAAAGGACACTCTACAGTTATTTCAGTGAAAAAAATACAGTATTATTTATTACTAATTATTGCAAAAAATTATAACTTAAAATATTAATTTGAAAATATTCTATAAGGTCATCTAGCCATGAGGGTCACAATACTCCTTCTGTTAAAAACTGCAGAAACATATATTATTTTTTTTAGATAATTCTGTGTTGCCTATAAGAAAAAAAATACTTAAAAATTAAGAAACTGACCTAGTTTAATTTCTGTAAGTGAAACCAGCATCTGTGCAGTCAGGTAAATATATTTATCTCTTATTTTTATGGATTTTTCCGTCACTTTCTCATTATTCAACCTTTTCCTTCACTGGTTTTTATTGTTTTCTGATAATAATTCTGCAGAAGTCTGCGACAGGCCTTATACATACGAGTCTGAATAACTTTAGGACTTCTGAATCAACACTTTGTGCTATTTTATCCATTACCTCAATGTATATAATCTTTTCATCTGTACTGTGCTAGTAGTTCATATTGAATTGCTAATCACATTACTGGGAATTATTGTTTCTCTGATAATTTATTAATATTAGGTTTATTTCAAAAGATATATCACAGAATCAGGGGTACATTAAATATCTATACATAGGCATAAAAAACCATACCAATTCTCTATCTGTTTTCCTCTCCATATCATTTAATTTTAATCTTCAGTTGAGATAATGGGATACACTCACAACAAAATTCTTAGGAATATAGCTGTGGGCCTACCAATGTTGTTGTTATAAAATGTACTCTTTTTTTCTTTTATATAGTAAATTTAAGGCTTAATTCCAACTTGAAAAAAGACAAAAATTGGGGCTTTGTTTGTTTATGTATGGGGCTTTTTGGGCTTTTTGGGGTTCTTTAAATCTGACATATTCTCTAAAGATGCTAAGCATTCCTTACGAATGTGGAATATGTGAAAGTCTTCAGTAAAGACTTCAATGTTGATTACTACGGTATCTATAAACAGTATTGAATTTCTTTTCTAAAGTTTGAATGGAATGTTCATCTTCTTCCTTATAATATCAGTATCAAATAAATTAGAAAGATTTCAGAAACAGCCAAGTCATCTTAAAGGGAGGACAAACCAATCCAAGAAAGGGACCCAACCATCTCAAAATATGTGAAGGCAAACAAAACCGACTCCAAAAGTGGGCCCATAGGAAGAACACTAAGGTCACAGAAAGTCTTACTTCAAAGATGATCTGTCATAGAATGGAGTCAGTCAAGTGTCCCCAAGGAGAGGCCAACATCTGTGGATAGCTTGTGTGGAGAATTCAGCCTGTTTAGGAAAAGAAAAGTGCATGCAGCATAGGAAGTTCTGGGAGAGAGAAATGGTCAGTTTTGCATAAAATAAGTACTTTTTATACAATAGAGATATAAGAGTGCATGGGATGCAACCCCTTTGAGCAGTCAATAGATAAAAATTTCTGGTTTTCGAAAAAAATTAATTTCAAAATTAATTAACTAATTTCTACAGATTTTTTTTTTTTTAACAGAAAGTAGATGATGATGTTTTCTGGTCTTTCAGTCCAATTTTAGTTTTCCAAGCTTTCCTCGAAGCAAGATTGGGGTGCAAGGTTTGCTCCTTCTCCTTGCTGGCTTCTATTGGATAGCCCTTACCCTGTGCTCCTCCCCTAATGCCTTCCTATTGGTAAAAGGTTGTGTCCTCTCCTTATTCCCGCCTCTCCTTAAAAGCAGCTTTTTGCCCTCAGTTATTGTCACTTGCCGCTGAATCCTTTGGGGAATAAAACTTCCTTGGAACTCAAACAAGTGACCCCTCTCTATTCCTTTGCCTTGGTTTCTCGTACTGTGCTGCTGCTGTGTTCCCCACGCCACAGCCATCTGCTGCAGGGAGCTGTGAGCCCCCGCACACACCACCACCCGAGGGACTGAGTAGAGATCCGGGGGCGACCGCTCTTGTAACTACACACCGGTCTCGAGGAGAGAGCTGGCTGGGGAATATCTTCCCTGTGACCACAGTGCGTAGATACAGTTCATATGTATTCCTTGATTCATATGATTCAAAATACGCCTAAATTCTTGTACTGAATCCCAGGCTAAATTTGGTTGAGTTCCCTAATTCTCAATTAGTTGAGACAAAATTGCACACGCATAAGGCAAAAGTAGATGCTTCCCCCACCCACTACAGATCAAGATGGTGACCATTGTTTTGATCAATGGACATCTGACTTGCAACAATCGAGCCTTGTCACTGGATCCACAGGTGGTAATATCTTTCTTCTCTGCTATGTACCCTTATAATTTCTTTCTCTTTCTTTCTTTTCTTTCTATATTTTCTTAAGTAATATTTTCATACTTTTATATTGTCATATTACCATAGATAATAAACAAAATAGGTAGGGACTTCCTTTCCATTGCAACTAAATTGTCCTAAAATGTACATATATATAAAATACACTGGTCATTCAGTGTCATTTCGCTCTAATATATTATTATATTATAATAAAAAGAACCTCAATTACCACACCTCAGGAGTAGGTTATAGTATTAAATTGGATGTGCCTTCTTGGAAGTGCTTAAGGCCATGTTGGATGGAATTCTGGGCAACCTGGTCTAGTGGAAGGTATTCCTGTCCATGGCAAGAGGGCTGTAACTAGATGGCCCCTTGCAATCCAAACATTTCTATGATTCTATGTCACTGGTTTCTAGATACCCAAGCTGTAGTTCAAAGAGGCCAGCTGCACTTCTCAAGGATGCTTTAGGATCCAAGGTCTGATTCCCAAGCTCACAACTACTATTCTACTATGGCAATTTCTCTATCACTATTTTTCTGCAGACATTTGCTTTTTCTTCCCAATTTTCATTGCCATTCTGGCTGTTCACATCACATCAAAAATATATGAAGTGTACTTGGTAAAAATACTAAACTTCTACAAAAACTTATGAAATAATATTATTACACATTTCTTACAGTGAAAGTAGTGTAGTCTTACAGGGACACAACATCAGTTAGGAAATGTCCATCACAGCAAGGACTAAAAAGACTGATTTCACAAGTCTTAATTTTGAAAGAAAATTCTATGTGATCCATGTGTTGAGAAAATTTTTCCATGCCAATTAATTTGTTTCCTCTTATGACTGTAAATCTAGGAGTCTATATATGAGTCAATAAACATGTGGTTTAATTTCAAAACAAGCCTATTAGCTAATATTTTTCTGTAAACAACAGAAGGAATGGTATCAATGTCATGAAGAATAGTAAAAACTTTGAGAATATTCCTTGAAACATTCCTGCAGATTTATATCGAATGTACATATGCAAAAGCTGATTTGTGTATCTCTTTAATTCTCAAATGCTTGGTTCTTTGATGAAACAAAATATTTGATAGTATGTAATTCACCAATTATTTCCATTAAATATTATATCTCAGACTTGAATACTTTTGAAATCCCTGGGCAAGATTTTCAAAGGCACAAATAGTGTTTATTACACTCTACTATTTTGCTTTGACAACTCAATAATTTCAAATGGCCAAATTTTCTGCTATTGAAGTAAGTTAATTTGCTGTCTTTAAAATCCTATTTGTTAACCAGTAAGTGGTGATATTCTCTGCTTCATAATATCTGTAGTAATGGCAACTACCTTAAAGGATTTTCTACTTATGTTAGCCCACATCTTTTTTATGCTTTTTGCTATTTTCTTAGATCTGTTTCTGGGAGGCTGTGTTTTATCATTAAGTGCATCCTTGACAACATGCTGTCAAAGCAACATAGCACGCATTTGTAATTAATTTTTCTTTTTTCAGATTGCCTATTTTAATTTTGGTTTTCCTATACAAATTCTAGTCAGACCCTTAATATGAAATATATTTACTGTAATCTGTATTTGTAAACCTTTAAAGATTGCTGGAATAAAATAAAACAGCCTTAATGAAGTAATTGAAAAACTTACACAAACTTAAACACTTATTTCACAAGGAAATTAAAATGATCACTCACAGAATATGCATATAACAGGTTGAAAGCTAAATACCTGTAATATGCAATATTGTAAACCTAAATACCTGTAATATGCAAATATGAAAATACCTGAATAATTTAAAACCCAAGTGCTAAATTGTTTAATATTTAAAAATATTTCATCATTATAGAATCATATTCTTCATGACTTTTCTCCTCTGAAATAGACATACTCACAAAAACCCCCAAACTAAGACATTTGTGAAAATAAACAATGACATGAAGATGTTTGCTTCAGTTTGGCCTTTATATGGATTCAATATGAATAATTTTTGGGACTTGAGATTTGAAACTTAACACAAAAAATATATCTGCATTTGTAAAACAAGCTAATGGAAAATTCCATTTTTGGGATCTACAAATATTTTCCTAGCTGTATTCTCTATGGTGTTACAAATTTACTGAGTTGATGGAAATATTATGTGTATGTGGCTTGAGAGAATGAAAATAGTACCATTTCAACATTATACAACAAGATAAATATTACCACTCTATAATATACAAACTGCAATCATTCTATCAGTAAAGAAAAATGCGTATCCATACTAGTTACACCAACTTATATTTTGGTAATGAACTGCAGATCAAATTAAAGGGAAAGAAGTAAATGCACAGGCAGTGGAAACAAGGACAGGTAACGTGGGAAGAGTATAGAGATGAAGTTTGGTTGCGATGAAGTTTGAGGGAAGCCTGCAGGAAAGATGGAGAGCACATGCAGTGACTGGACAAGGCGTAATGGTTTTAAACTGCAAGAGGATAGACTTAGATGCTGGAAAAAAGTTCTTTACTGAGAGGGTGGTGAGGCACTGGAACAGGTTGCCCAGAGAACTTGTGGATATCATAGCCCTGGAAGTGTTCATGGTTGGGTTAGATGGAACTCTGAGCAATCTGCTCTAGAGGAAAGTGATCCTGCCCAGGTCAGAGTGGTTTGAACTAGATGATCATTAAGTCCCTTCTAACCCAAGCAATTCTTCTTGTTGTTTGTTTTGTTTTGTTTTGTTTCTTTTTTACCTTTTCGTTTGAAAAAGAACTATAGTAATACTTACATATACTGATATTTTCTTTAGCGAAGATTCATGTACACTGCGGTGTTCAGCAGGAGTAATTGGATTTCAGGATAAAAAAACATTCAACAATTTTATTTATGCACAGTAGCTTGTGCCTTCTCTGAGAGCTACTGACTACCACTCCTGAAAAGCTAATCCACTCAGAGAGTCCTGGCTCACAGTTTGTTCTTCCTGCAATGAGAGTTTACTGGTGAAAGAACAAATACAGATAAAATAATTATTGAATTAATAACTACAATTTGTTTTCTTTGGGAACACAGTTAAATAAACGAAATCCAAAGTCTTTAACATGATTGCTATCAACACTTGTTGAAATGCTTGTTTTGAATAAACATAATGTATAAGGCCTGTGAGAGTTTAATTTTATGAGGGGAAAAGTATTCTCAAATAATAGTGTCTTGTAACCAGTCCTCTGCAATATATTTTATTACTTTTATGACATAAAGAGGAGCCTTTAGTAAACAAAAGGACAGCCTTAAGCACAAGTGTAGCTTTGGTCATTTCTTTAGCCAGTTAAGCTAATAAAAGTTGTAGGTGGTAAGTAATGGTTTTAACATCCTGAATGGCTAGCAGAACCTTACTTTGGATTTCATCTATTAGTGATAACTATAATTAAATAAAATTTTCTAATTAACTGAATATTGACATACACACACACTTTAGATGGTTGAGGAGGAGTTGTATATTTGTTATTATGACTTAGTTTCACACAAAATTAGATCTTGTTATGGGGGTGGGAGAATCAATATACAAATGTTATGATTTTAAAAAAGTATGATGAGAAGCAGCAGAGGAAATACTTCTTCTATTAGCCATAGTCATGGAATTATTTGAGCTAGAAAAAATAGTGCTGGAACAGATGTTCTCATTCAGAAAAAGAGTTCTTGAAGCTCAGAGAAATAAATTAGCCTATTCAGTTGTTCTATACACTGAAAAATAACCATTTAGCAAACTCTTCCCCTCCCACCCTTCATCCCTGCCTCTCATTTCAAATACCTACAACAGAAGTTTCAATTTTAATGAATAAATCATAGCTTTCAGTAAGGCTTGAATCACAGTATAAGCCTACTTAAATTTAACACTACTGCTTTTGAAAACCAAGAAACTTTTACCAAAATCAGAGACAAGATGGATGGCTGAGGAGAAACATAATGCATTATGCACTGTAGCAGAAGGTGAACTTCTAAAGATAAGGAGAATAAGCAGAAGCAGTTGTGGTTTGAAAGAGAAAGAGTGACAGTATTTTTCTCGCTGTCAGTACGTCTTCTATATCACCTCCACTGAATATGTTCACAGAAAAATATTTGTTCCTCCAGATGTAAAAGTAAATATGAGATAGGAAATGTCTTGATGATTAAAATAAAAATCAAAGATTTGAAAAGCTTGTAATAAAAGTATGCTGAGTAGCCATACGCATTCAAGATTAGGCTCAGTCATAACAAGAAAGGGTCAGTATTAAATTCCTACTATTAAAACAAACATTTTTGGGGTATACTCTAATAGCAGAGATAAAATTGGTGAAGCTTAGAGTACAATTTTGATGAATCAGCAATTTCCACAATTGCTTTTACATGCTTTTTGAAGGCCAGTACTAGAGAGAGCCATATACAGGATGTGTTAGATATACTGATAAACAAATGCGAACCGTAAATCCACATCCATAGGAAAAGTCACAAATCGTGATTATATCTTATCACAATGCCTAGTATTAATTATTTGAATTAATAAGAATTGTAACTGAAAAATGCTGTACATTTCTACTAGATGGCTCCACAGGCTTCTGCTAGTTTGTTTTTCCGTCTCAGAAAATTATTTCCTCGATAAAATTTTCAAGCTTGTATGCTACGTTTTTTTTCTGGTAAACACCAAGCCTGTGTAATAGCAACCAGACTAGGAATGTCCCTTTCTCTAAGGCTTGTAATTGATCATAGTGACTGAAACTTAAGCAATTTATTTTGAATATCTGTTCAATTGTGATAGCTTCATTATGTTTATCCATGGCAGAGAAGATTAATTTATGGCATCAAAATGGCTTTAGAGGATTTGTTTTATTCAATATTGTTTTGCTGAAATGGGAGTAAAATGAGGAAGAAAGTGCAAGATACAGAGGGCACAAAATTGGAATATTAAGAAACATACAACTTATTTCATTTTATATTTGTCTGAAACTGTAATAGACAGTCTCTGGTTTTGCATATCAGGGTGCAGATGAATATCAATGGAGTGAGTAACAGATCTAATACACAAACAGCACAATAGGCTGAATTATAAATCAGAATATTTTAATTTAATCTAAAAATGTCTGCATTTGAGAGTTAAACTTGACTGAAGAATGCAAATCTGTATTTTATAGCTATAGTATGATATCTTTATTTTTTTGTATTTTTTGTGATTAATATAACACTGTCTTTTGTTTATTACATACTCCTTTCATTTGCTTACATTACAGAGTATACTTTAACAGAGTTACTACCATTTTGTATCAATCAAAACTCCCCAAATACAACAAACAAATAAAGAATGGGAGTTTTGTACATTTCTTAGGGTCCATACTGTAGAAGTGTCCATATCGAACAGCATGTTCTTAGCTGTGTTTAAAATAAAGGAAAATTGTACAAGTGTATGTATGGAATAATACAGTATTACATTACTGAAAAATAAGAAAAGAAAAAACCGCACAGAATTACTGTTAGGAAAGTTTGAAACGGCGTAGCATTTTCAGAGAAAGAAAACTTGACAAAGATAAGCAAATTTAATGGGATGATGTTATAAATTAATCAGACGTTGCTGGCAATGTTTCCCATGCTGGAAGCAAAGAAAACCAGTCACCTTGGAGAAAAAAGGGTCTGTACTCTCATCCTGGGTGACCTTGAATAGAATTTAATGACTTTTATTAGAATAAAAATGAACATGATTTTTTAGGACACCTCTGCATATCAGAATAAAAGTGTGATCAAGATTTAGCATAATTTTCCTGACTTCTAAGTCTTTCAATATCAGCAATAAAGACATTAATGTTTATGAATATACTGTGAGAAAGCAAATACTTCAGGATTAAGGTTTTTTCTTCAGATTTTTATTTTATGACTGTGTTTTTTTCTATGACAGTGGTAATAACCACTTAATCTGACAAGACTGTGACTGTGTGATATCCAAAATACATGGACAATAGCAAACATACTTTATTTCTCCAATGATTCAGTTGTTTCTGGAGCAGTCACCACCCATCACAACTTTTTTCAATTAGATTCTACAGGTTCCTATCCTCTCTGACAGAGCAATAGTCAGTCAATAAACTTCCCATCACCTAGATATCACCTGTTTTATGCAATATATATGATACATCTATACACATTGAATATATTTTAGGTTCTGTAAGGCTCCTCATATATTATATGGTAGGTGTGCACTTTATATATTGCTACATCATGGCCATTTCATTGACAAAGAAACAAGTTATTTGGATCTTGTGTGTTCCATAACTTATTTCCATACATATATTCTACATGGTAACATAGACACAGTTTATTATATAAAGCAAATATATAGTTTATATGTATAGTCTCTCTCTCTCTTTTATATATATATTTATGGTTTATGTACCCACAAGAGAATTAACAAGCAAGCTATACAGGAGCCTGCACTTTCCTATTTTCTTTCTTTATGAAAAGGAATTGCAATTGAGGAGTCCAAGCATAAAATAAAGATTGACATCATGGACCTTAACAATTAACTTAGCATGCCAGTCAGGCAAAACTTTTTAAAATCTACTGGTAAGACAAATGATCAGATAAATTAAAAATTAGTATAAATGTATAAATAAAAATAAATGAAAATAAAATTGCTATTAAAAAGTATAAATTACTAACTGGAGGGCTGGAATCCAGAATCCATCTCATTGCACTTCTCTTCCTTTTTTCCTAACTTGCTTCTCCATACTGTAACACTATTTACTGGCTTAAGTAAATTGAGAATACATTATATTTGATTATTTAATATTTTTCATAACAAAAAAAATTGAACTCAAACCACATGGTTTGGTTAGAGAGGGTGAGATGATTATTTTTTTGCAAACCCAGATGCCCTCCAACCTAATCAATACTAGGTGTTAGTGGGTTTACATGACAAGGTTTTGGTAGCAGAGAGCTACAGGACACAGGCATGGCACCTGTAAGTGGAAGTCAGAAGCTCTTCTCATGTCCAAAAGAGCCGGTTCCAGCATGCTTCAAGATGGACCCCAGAAAAATGAAACAGTCAGATATTTTGGTGCACCTCTATCATAACATATTTAACAAAGAGTAAAAACTGACCTAAAACAGCATATAGGAGAGAGCAATGAGAAAATTTGAGAGAAATAACCCTGCAGATACCAGGGTCATTGAAGAAGAAAGGGGAGGAGGTGCTAGAGGTGCCAGAGCAGAGATTCCCCAGGAGCCCATGGAGAAGACCATGCTTATGCAGGTTGTTCCCCTCCACACCATGGAGGTCTACAATGAGGCACAGAAATAGGTAGTGAGGTTGAGCCCAGGAACAAGGAAAGAGTCAGGGGAAGGTGTTTTAAAGTTTGTTCTTATTTCTTGTGATTCTATCCTGATTTGGTTGGCAAAAAACTAAATTAATCTCCCTAAGCTGAGTTTGGTTTTGTCTGTGATGGCAGTTGGTGAGTGATCTCTCTGTCCTTATCCTGACTCATGAACTTTTCACTGTAATTTCTCTTTGCTGTCCAGTTAAGGAAGGGGAGTGAGAAAGCAACTTGTTGCGCACCTGACAGTCAGCCAAGGTCAACCGCCAGTATGTATTTTCCTTTTGAGTAGTGCAAAATGGATATGGAGGTGCTTGCTTGCAAGGAAAATTCAAATCTAATTAAAAGATTTAAATACAATAATGCCATAAAGAAGCCTTTTGTACTGCTAGATTCTTTAGTCTGTGTTTTAAATAAGAAACAATTGTAAGTTAATTCCAAATATATTCTTTCAGTGTTCAAGAGAAATGCTATATGCTATTATTGAATCATGAAGGTTTTAAGGGATTTTACTCAAGAATCATTTTATTGTTACCACAATAAAAATTTAATACCACGGTAAAAATTTAATACCCCCTCTGGCTATGTACGTTTTATTTGCATTTGAAAATAAAATAATTCTTCTGCCATCTTATCAGAGTTTTGTAAGAAAGATCAGTTTTTCTTTTAATCAATGTATTTTTGTTTAATATTTATTACTTTAATTAAGGTCATTAATTCTAAATATTTATAGCAAAATTCAATTCTATTGACTTAGTATTCAACATGACATATGTAGTTAATGCCTGTACAATAGAATGGAGTCAGAACCTTCAGAAATATTTTGTTGCTTGTCTTCCGTTGATGGTCTGAAGAATTGAATGCTGGTTTTTAAAGTGTTTCATCTGAAATCAGAGAAGAATAAATGAAATTTCTCTGCTCAGATGATTTGCATCGAAGTACTCAAAGCCATTGTCAGTATGTTAAGCTAAAAGGCTCCACACTAGCAAACCAAACAAGGACTCTATTCAAGCACAGGAAGATAGTTTTGCATAGTGTTTGTCTCAAGCTAGCCCTTTTCCAGGCCTTGGGAACAATTAAAGAGGTAACACTCACTCTATCAAATAGACAGCATGAATAGGCCATCCTTCTCTTAATGGAATAAGTTCAATCACAAAGCTGTAAACTATGGCCTACTTCCTGTTCTTAGGGACAGAGAAAGAGCCTGACTGGGATTTATTTATATCATAGTTTTATTCAAGATGATGCAATTTCCAGTACAACTGACTCTGTATGATGCTTAGCAATTAATTTGAAACTAGATTCCTGGGAGAATCATCCAATCAAAGGAGTCTAGAGACCTCTTTATCTGACAGACATGACGTATTCAAATTGAGGCAACATGAAAAATTCTCTAGATTCCATTGAAGATATTGATTATATTTTCTTACACTATTACAATTCCTCATTTACATGCTCCTATTCGCCCATGCTGAGGAATCTGTATCAGCACCTGAATCCCACCCAAAGATGTGAAGTGTAAAGGTATTTTTCAGGATATATTTCAGTCAGTGGTACTGAGATTAGTGTTTATGATTATTCATTCCACCACAAACTACAGTTTACTCAAACTAATTTCCACTTCTAATCTCCACAGATGTCATGATGGAGTCTGTTATAGACCATCCAACCAGAAAGAAGAGGAAAACAATATTCTATAATTAGAACTCCTCAAACATTGTGAAGTTATTCAGGTAATTTCTTGAGTGAAACACATGTAAAACTATTTGTGCGCTAAGTTACACATAAAATTATTCACTTACTAACATATGTTATTTTCTAGAGTATTCTGACCCACAAAGAAGCGCATATGGAAGGAAGAAGCATGTAAGTAACCAATAAGGTCTATATGAACTGGAGGCTGACTGACAGAAAGGGAATTTGAACTCCAAAGAAAGGTATATAATGAATAATACCTTGTAAAATGTTCAGAAATCAGTGCACTTCTGGAGGAAGTTGAAGAAATCAAGATTGAAATTGTTTCATTCATGTCAAATCCTCTTACTGATGAGGAAAGAATCAGTTTTGAGGCCTATGAGATATATGTGAAATACACTGCTTCCTGGTTGTTCAGAGAACAAGCAGGAAAATTCCACATAAAACTATAAAAGTGACTGCACACTTAGGGATAAACGGTGGCTAAAAGGATCTGCATTGTGTATTTATACACTTAAGATTTTTCAGTCACATAGCTCTGTATGTCTGAATCCTTTCGATTCTGAAAGATTCTGCATTTCACCCCCCTCTTTTTTTTTATAAAAACTAGGAATAAAAACCTTGCCTAATGAATTGCATAAATTACCTATAATAAGAATTGCAAAACCAGTAAAACCGGCTGTCCCAAAAAGCAAGGTCTTAACAAATAAATACATGGGAGCCAATACCTTAATAGGCATTACTATCTCTGGCAATATAATTTATGGATGAATTTTGATTTCACAGGGATGCCAGCTGTAATTGTGGGACTGTGGGGATTTTGCATTTTGTCTTTTAATTTTTTTGGAAACTAATTTGTGGCATGAGAGAACGATCTGACCAACAAAATAAATAAACTTTCCAGTCTCTCAGATATCACCTGGACTTGGCATCAATACAGTAATATTACTTTGAGGTCTCTAATTACTAATACATTTGCAAAGGTAGGAAATAAAACTTATCTCTCTAAAGATCAAATGTTTGCACTGGAAGGAAAAAACTATAACAGTAATAAAATATTTCTTGAGTAAAATGAAAAATAAAAAAGGAAACAGGAGAATTTCTTGAGAGATTTCTCAATTATTTCTTAATTTCATGGCATGAATTATGAGGAGTCTTACAAAAAAATCCAAAAACTTTCTGAAAAACATACAGGTAATTCTTTTAAAGAAAGTGCTAAACTGTTTTTTTGACATTCTACCTTCATACTTCAAAGTTGTGACAAGAAGTAGCAGCTCTACATTATATGGAAATAGCTTATTAAAAAGAGTTCTAAGACATTGATATTCTGCACATAAGGCAATTTTATAAGTTTTATCTAAACCAGAAGGAAAAAAAATGCTTTAAAATTAAAGCAATTTAATTAAATTTAAAACATTAAGTATAAAAAAAAACCTTCTGCACTTCTGTATATTCTGTATATGCTCCTGTTTCTTCATCCAAAGTTTTAACCAATTACTTTTTGAATATTAACAGACTTCTATCTTTTCTGTTCTGCCATGAAACCCATAAAAGTCAAAGAAAAAAGTCTTTAGCTGTGTCTTTATTAAAGACATTATGTTGTCTGGAGATGAGGTACCAAAGAAATTGTCTCAGTTTAAAAAAGTCAAAACAGTAAGACATAATAGCTATATAAGTGAACTCTCTACATTCAGTATGAACTGCATCTGGTTGTCAAGTGCTAATTCCTTCTGCCTCAACATTTGTCCTCCTACTGATATTTGTTCTTTCTTTGAATGTGTTTGTGTTGTTATAGGCTGGCTGATTCTCAGGACACTGTCTATGTCATATTTATTTCCAGACTTAGTTATATGGAAATCAATGCATATAAATCATCATTCAATTCTCAATTTTATTATAAATGCCAACAATGTTATTTCAGCAGACTGCTTTGTTAGCTCCAAAAAGTATACAGATTTTTACTTGTTAAAGATGAGGAATAGTAGGCTTTAGGTACGGAGGTCAAATTCTGCCTCCAGTTAGAAAGGTCTGATAGGATTGAAGGTAGTGGTGTAAAGCCTGCATATTGTCTATGTTACACAACACTGACTTCAAGTAAAATCAGGTCGTTCATGTTCTCTGAGTATTTAAACCCTGGCCTATCTTCTGATAATTAACAAAAGTGAAAATTAACACCAGTAATGGTGGAAACCTTGGTCTACTAGAATATTGCTTGAAATATCCTGTGTAAGTACTGTGGTCTATGAGTAAACCATGACAACATAGGCTCACTGACTTTAACCACATGAAGTGAGCTTCATGTTGGGAAAAGAATGTTACAAAAATCTTAGGAGCAACATTTTGACCTGTTTTTTCCTCTCTAGTAAATGATAGTTTTTCATCTATCTGATTGTTACTTCAATGCAGATAAAATAGCAATAATATGGTAACACAAATCATAGGTCTGTTTAACTATTTACCAATCATTATCTGAAAATTAAGTTATATATCAATAGTAAAAGTCATATTACAACTTATTAGCATGTGGAAAAAATAAACTTGTTTGCATCTCAGTAAAGACTATGATTTCAAGAACTGAGACCCTAAATGAAAGATGATATATTCAATAATAATTTTTCAGGATTTATTTTGGAGTATGAAAATTTGTACTATATGAATGAGGTTAAAGTCAAATATTTCATTTTAAGGACACTACTGTGCAGACAATCCATATAATGTCTGTAAAACCTGGAACAATTCTGAATTCTCTCATATCCTTTAAAATGTCTTGCACTCACCTCTAAACTTAAGTGGAAAGAATAAACCAGAGCTGTAGCCTTGAGTTAGAAAACTCTTTAAATATTTAGATGTTTTAACCAATGCTCAGCTATTAAATTATAGGAAAACAAAGTAGAAAATCTCACCCGTAAAAATAATAAATGCTGGATAACTATAGAAAGTGGTTTAAATTATCATGCTTCACCTTTCCCAGAGTTCTGTTACAGCTATAACATCACTTAAGTTGGTTTCAGGTGTCAGTGAAGAAACAGAAAATTAAACCTGCTTAGTCTGATTTATAACAGTCAGGTAAGGTTACTTTAAGCAATGCCAGTGAAGGTTCCAATTCATCTAACACTGCATGAGAGCATATTATCAGCATGTACACAATCAGTTACAGCTGACACACAGCTGCTTCTTATAGTCTGTTTCCAATCATGTCTCTTTTACAGCACGCTTACAGCATGCTTACACATCAAATATTGCTGTACATTTTGCATAATAATAACATGAAAAAATTCCAAACTCTAAAGGATCCTGCCTTTATTTGATTTTCTCTTTGTCATCTGCAGTGTGTGATACTTCAGTGAGATACTTAACTCAGAAATAACCTGTTCTAGTGTAAAATAGTAAATTGAAGTAAATTAAATAATTTATTATCATTATCAAGAATTCAACAGGTGTTTCTTGATGTGAGCTAGAAAAAAAGCACAAAAATCCAAGCTCTTAGTCACCATACTCATTTTAATCAACTAAACTAATCTTCTTACTAAAACTGTTTTCTCTATTTGCTTGATCCAATGCTTATTTTAGACAAAGTTCCTGGTGTCCTTAATGATTAAATGTTATATATTCTTTCCTGGGTCAGCATCAATTTAAAATGTCAGTACATAATGGAAACTATATGAAGAAACTATAATTCTTACTCTGGTGCTCATTGAAAGGTTCATACAATATTGGCAGAATAATGATTGGGAAATAAAGCCATACTAATATATCAGCTTAAAATGTACCTGAGTACAGGGGGCTGTACCCTCAATATTAAAAAAAATTATGGAACTGTCATAAGAGTGGTCAATGTTAAGGGAAGCTGACTTCTGTAAACTTAATACTCAAGGGATTTCTTCTCTTCCACTTCCTTGGTGCTGCTCCTGTTTGCAGGTCCATAGAGTCACAAGGTAGAACACATAATATATGCCAGAGATCCAGTTATACACACTCACAGTATACACAGAGCATTTGTATAGATTATGTATGCATAATACCTCCGGTCCCTTCCTTCCAGCTGAACAAGATGCAAGCTCATGAGTGGACTTAAACATGTTCTCCTTTGATTTCCCAAATTCATTCCCAAATTTTTGGAACACTCAAAATATTGTACCAGACCATAGTAATCCAAGCCTAGACCCTGTTTATGCAGTCTCCAGATTCAAACTCAAATCTTTCCAGACTATGTCTTCCTCCTACTTTACCAGCTGGTGTAGGTTGAGGATAACTAGCAAATCAAATACACAGAATGAAGAGCAATATCACACCCCAAGTAAGAATATAACTTAATAATAAAACATGACAGACTGCATTGATCAGGAAAAGTGCTTAGCCATACAAGCATATTCATCAGCAGCATATTTTCATATGTATGACCCCTTTTCTCCTCTCTCCATTTTCACACAGTCATTCCCCACCCCTCAATCCACCTTGATCCCTCCTTTTGACTTTTTATCTGATAATCCCATATTGTGTATATTTGCACCAATAGATAAATTTCCTATATTGCATTTTATGTAATCACACAAGTACTCACAGACTTCCTTAATAATTTTATGAGACCTGTGATCATTTTTTTCTGTCTTTCTTACCAGCCACAAAATTCTGGCTCAAGATCTATAAGACTACAGTTGAGAGGTTGCCTCAATGGCACTTCAGTCAGTAAGCTGAGAGCTCTGATCTTTGAAAATATATGTATATTAAAAAAAAATTCTCACTGGGTTTCACTTTTCAGGGATTCATTTGAAAACCTCAGCCAGGTGATTCATTACCTACTTGCTTCTGAATATAGGTGAATTGATTTTCCAAGTTAGCAGACAAATTGTCCACTTAAGCTGTTTTAGAAGCTTGTAGTCCCTCTTCAGTGTTAGCCTTTCATTCACATCTATTGGAACTTCACACAAACAGAAGAATTCTCACAGTGATACCCAAATATAAACAGAAAGTAGTTTTCTCTGTTGCACTTCAGAAATATGGAGCCACTCCTTTGGAGGACATAGTCAGGATTTTCCTTAATAACACTGCTTTTTAAAGAACTTGAAATGATATAAAGAACTTGATGAAATTCACTTTGAGCATGTAGGTGCCTGTATCTAGGTATATAAAGGTGCACATCTACAAATATAATTAGAATTAAATATGTTCTGTCCATTTACTATATGGAATCTGTGGAATCCTTGAGCTCTGTTTAGACAGTTTGTCCAATAAAAGCTTCTGCAGTTTGTCCAGTAGAAAGTCTTGTAGACCCCATTGACTATGATCACGTGGTATTATCCTCACTTGCCAAAACAGAGTCATTCTAGAAGTCTCTAAGGAATCCCTCCTGGTTTCCAGGTGTGGAGACAGAAAGGAAAGAATCTCTGCTTTGTCCTAAAGCTTGTCAAATATCCCTGTACTGCAAGCTTGGGTATCCTCTGTCAGTTCAGAGACCATGGGGTGCCTAACTGTGACAACTGCATTAACTTTCTCAGGGGCTAAATTAAGCAGCCTGAATCACAATTCAGGAATGGAATTATTGCTTATTGTTTATTGAGAATGAAGTACAAGATAATATCATTCAGAATTTCATTTGTGTTGCCCAAAGCACTGACATCACAGAAATCATTGCTAAGATTCAGGATGAATTATTTAAATACAGGCTGGGGAAGAAGCCCAGAAACAATAACAGTTTTTAAAAGTAGGACAATCTAAAAAAAGCAACCAGTTCTAAAAAAAAAGAAGAATGTGAAATTATCTGTCTATTGAAACAAACAATTGAAAATTGGCATATATTTCACAAATGTGCTCATTTTGTGTTTACATAGTCACACTTTTTGTGTATGTGAGAGAAAAAAATCTAAGAAATTAATACTGGAAAAGAACATTTTTTATTTTAAAATATTATTAGTTTATTTCTTTCTTTATTATTATTGGCTTTTATTTTAAAGGTTTCTGCTTATACACAAAGATGGATAGAGGTGAAAGAGTAGACTTTAATTAAATAAAAAAAAAATTCCCTCAAGAATTTGTTTAAAATAAATTTAACTTTTTATACACTTGAGTACAAAATTTGAAATGGATGACCAAACGTTGTAATGTTTTAACTGGAAGTGTTTTCTGACTGACTTCCTAGCCACTCTTTGCTACTGTATCCGAGGTCAGCACTTCATTATTTGCTTATGAATCAGTATTCTAGGAATAGAAGAAATCAAGAGCCAAAAAAAAAAAAAAAAAAAAAAAAAAAAAGGAAGCAAATTTTAAGGTAATAATAATATTAACTTTGTTCTGGAGTTTGAAAGTGTATTCAACAATACTTATCTCTACTTTTTTCCTCTTTGGTGTCCTACACATCTTTTGCATCATGATCATAATGATTGATGCTTTTAACTTCATCTGTCCTTCACAGACTGCAGTGTAGCTATCTATATCCAGGCTTGTAATTTAGATGGCACTTACATTCAATGGCAAAAATATGGTCAGGAATGATTCACCAAACTTATTTTAGTTGTTTATGCAAATACGAAATCAAAGCCATTCTGGAAGTTCTCATTTCTGCCCTTCAACCACATAGGGAGTTCATACAGTGAACTGAAATGGTGGCATGTGTTTTTTTAGGCTTCTGAAATCAGACAGAATGAAGTACTTTATCAGGAAGAATTTGCCTCTATACTACTATAAAGTAGGCATATACTACTCTTCTGTGGTGGGGTTTTGTTTTCTATCGGGGAACAGCTGCAAATGAACATGTTGCACTCCATTCCACAAGACAGGTATGCATCTAGAGCTTTAACACAGGGCAAGCAAGAGAAAAGAGCCTGGAATGAATAAGGAATGATATTTAAAAATGGAGAATATAGTTGAGTTGTAAACTCAAAGAAGGGAGTCAATGCTAAACTGATAAGATTTGATCCATTCTATTTATGAAATTATTTGCACATGACTATAATGTGGTTGCTGAGATATTATTCAGAGATGGTTAATGGCTGTAAGTGAAAATGAGGTGATAGGTCTTTTAAAAATATTAAAAATATTATTATTGTTGCATAAATTAGATACATATCTATCCTGGAGTGACTACTTAATGATGCTGAATTGTATCCCCATCCATCTGTTTAGCCCAGAAATAAGTTTTGCACCTTTAAAACTAGATCTGAGAGTGAAGTGGAGGAGAAGGAGAAGCGGTGGAATGTCTGAGGAAGTTGTATTCAAAACCATAAAGATAAGAGCTTCAGCATTCTCTCTCATGATCTGTGTTGTCTGCAGCATGGACAGAGGAAGAGCTCTCCTTTGCTTTTTAGTTAGTTTTTTTTTAGCTAGCTGAGGCAGAGAAGTTCCCCTGACTGTGACTTTCTCTTTTTCTTGGAACTGATCATCCTGCCCTGAACTGAAAGCCCAGAAAAACACCAGGAGCTCACACCTGTGACCCACCAGGGCCCGGAATGCGGCATTTTCCATCACAAGAAAGACTATAAGAGACTGAGTGAGCCGAGCTACAAACCACAAGGACTTTCTGAATTTGCCATCTCTTCAGAACAATGAGAGGTTCTATTGTTTAATATTATTCATTTTTTATGCTTATGAGTAATTTGTTTGTTAAATAAACAGTTTTTTTCCACTTTCCTCCAAGGAAATCTTTTCCCAGACCAGCTGGGGTAGAGGCCACTTCAATCTGCTTTCTAGAGGGACCCATTTGGAAATTTCCTCCCAAATTTGCCTAAACCAGGACAATATCAAACATTATTTTCCTCTCTTCCACAAGACATCTTTATCTTCTTATGACATTTGATGTAAACTATGGTTCTTCTGTATCTATATAAAGGCCCTTTTTCCATGTAGGTTTTCTTCAGTTAATGAGTTCTTTGAGTTGCTTTCCACCTTTTCATAAATACAGCTGCATACACAGATGATGCACAGAGGTGCCCGTGCACACAAAAAACCCCAACCCATATGTACTGTTATTTAAATATAGTGACTCACACATGGTTCTGACCAAGTATTTTGTATTTTCTAGATGTTTTAAACTCTACTGTTTGAAATTACTTTGTGTTATTCCACATGATATGAATTTACTTCTGGAAAATTACAATTCAATAAGTAAGCATACCTCAATTAGCTTCAGTGTTCACATTCACTTAGTTACTCAAATGAATTTCATATATATTTTCTATAAAATGGAATTTAATTGCATGACATCAAGTTCTCAGAATTCATAATAGTAATAAAATCGTATCTTTAAACCATCAGAGTTTTTAGAAAATACAACAACATTGGCAGAAACCAAAACCATTTTTTGCAAAAAATATGATTTAAACTAAAAAGACCCACCTAAAATAATTGAGAGGAAGAAATTACCCCCAAGAAATTTTATGACCTCAGGGTTATCCTCTACAATGGACTGAAGGTGTATGTGCTCAGGCTTCTTTGTGTTCTTTAGGTAAATATAAAGGTAATTTGGCTAAGGAGTTAAACCAAATGCTAAACAAGGCTTCCTTGAAAGGTAGTCCCAATGCCCCAAGCCTGCCAGTGTTTAAGGAGCATTTGAACAATGCTTTAAAACCATGCTTTACCTTTCAGTCAGCCTTGAGGTGGTCAGGCAGTTGGATGATCATGGTAGATCCCTCCCCGCTGAAATAGTCTACTCTATCTCATTCTAAAGAGATATTTTGTGTTGCATTATTCAGAATATAGAAAAATTATCACTAGTGACACCGTAAATGCTATGTGTTTTAATTAGAAAAATTTTGCTTGACTTCAAAAAACAACACAAAATACCCAAAAGAAAAAACTGAGCAGTCTGGCACATTGTTTTTACTGAAGAACTTGAAAGAAAATTGCGATACAAATAGATGCAAATTTTCAAACCAGGACTGTCTTTATTTTCTATCAGATATCTCATTAACTTTGACAATGTAACATGCTGCTGAATACTGAAAAACCTGTTATATTTGACTACCGCAGATGTCTCTGTAGGTGTCTGTGAAGAGCACCCATCAAATTATCTCTGAGTATTGAGAAATATTTAAGTTAACTAACACATTTTTAATTAAAAAAAATATTATGTTTATTAATAACCACATTGTATGATTATAAACTATTGTTTTAGCATGAGGAATCATTCTTCACACCACACACCTGAGGAAATAAGTGTCATCAACTATTTTTCTGATAATGGGTATATCTGGGCTGTAAAAACCATAGTGAGAAGGGCCCTGAACTCAACTCACCCTAACTCACTTATGAATATTTAAATTCAGAGGAACTCCTGTCTGTAGCAAATCCTCTGTTGCTGCAGAAACTGAAAGTAAGGTATTCTCAGATGATCAAAACTCACATCAATCAAAACTTATAGCTCTAGGCAAGTACTTTGATTATGCCACATAACAAAACAGATTTTTTTTTTTTTTCAGGAACAAATATATATACATATTCAAATTATACCAAGCCTGAAGAAAATCACCTGTTTCAGTAGTGGCTATGATATAGAAGAAAATTTAACAACTTTTTTTTTTTTTTTTTTTTTTATCCTGCTGAGAACCCTCATCAGTGTGGTCTCTCTGTGGGCTGTAGTTTCCTTCAGGACAGATCCACCTGTTTCAGCATGGGTTGTAGGGGGGATATCTGCTCCACCATGGTTGTCCATGGGCTACAGGGGGATTAAGGGCTTCACCATGGTCTTCTCCAAGAGATGGAGGGGAACGTCTGCTCTGATGCCTGAAGCACACCTGCTTTCTTTCTTTTCTCACCTTGATGTCTGCTGGGATGTTTCTCTCACATCTCTCTGAGACCTCTCTGTCACATACACCACTCAAAAGTTTATTTTACCCTTTTTAAAATGTGGTCTCTCAAAATTGCCACCAGCACTGCTGATAGTGTCAGCTTTTGACAGCAGCAGGTTTATTTTGGACACTGCTTAAATTGGTTCTGTCAAACATGGAGGCAGCTCCTGGTGTCTTCTCACAGAAGGCACTTCTGGAGTCACTGCCCACTACAAAAACCTTATCACAAAAAACCAATGCAATATTATTTATTGTTATATTTATATTCAATATTTTGGCAAAAAAAAAAACCCAAAAAAACCAAAAACAACAACAACAAAACAAACAAACAAACAAAAAAAAACCAAAAAAACAAAAAACCTCCACTTCTAAATATTCCATTATGTGATTCCAAACAATTTCTATGTAAAATTTTAATTTCTTATTATCTCTGTGTGAGTGTTGTAGATTGTGATGATGTAGCGTGTTGATCCTGGCTGGATGCCAGGCATCTACCAAAGCTGCTCTATCACTCCCCTCCTCAGGTGTATGGGGGAGAAAAAATAAAATGGAAGGTTCATGAGTTGAGGTAAAAACAGGGAGTAATCACTCACTGATTACCATCATGGACAATGGACTTGGTTTGGAGATACCAATTGTATTTATTACTTAACAAAGTCAGAGTGGGATAATGAGAAATTAAATGAATCTTAATACTTTCCCACCACCCTTCCCTCCTTCTTAGGTGTTGCATCCCGGGTTGCGTTCAGATTAGGGGTTTTATAATGTTAAGTTAGCCGGTTCTGTGTTCCCCTTTGTACACCCCTGTTCCCCCTGTGATGGTTCGCTCCAGGCTGCCTGCCATTGGAGCTTCCCCACGTCACTCCAGTAACCAGCCCCTGTTCTTTCCGAATCTTCCTTGTCAGTTACCCCATCCCCGCGTCCCTGTTCGTCCCAGAGCCCTGTGTCTGCACCTGCCGCATCCCGTTGGTCGCTGTGGTCCACGTCACCGCCACGGTGCCTGTTCCTGTTGGGCAGGAGGCCTTCTACCCTCCTCGGCCCACCCCCTATAAAATCCCGCGCGCCCCCAGTTCCAGCGCCATTTTGTCCACGTGGTGTTAGGGAGCGAGTTGCGCTTCTCCATCGCAGCTCTACGCAACAATAAAAGCTCTCCAGCTAGCCACGAGGACAGACTGGACATTCCTTCCCTCTTTGTCTCGCCCCTTGTGCCAGCAACAGAATGTGGCCAGCCCCACCCCGGTGAGCGGAACACAGCAGCACCCAGGACAAGCGGCGTCCTGGTCCCGCTGAGAAGCAGCGCCTTTGCCGGGCTCTCCAGGGCTGCCTGGGACCGGGGAAAACAACGCAAAGCCGCACTTAGGCACTATCTTCTTCCCTGCAGCAGCTCAGGGAGATGAGGAATAGGTGTTACAGTCAGTTCACTGTGTGTTGTTCTTGCTGCTGCTCAGGGGGAAGAGTCCTTCCCCTTCTCCACTGTGGGGTCCTTCCCCTGGGAGACATTCTTCACAAACTAATCCAACATGAGTCCATCCCACAGGCAAGTTATCCATGATCTGCTCCAATGTGAATCACTCTTCCACAGTGTGCAGTCCTTCAAGCACAAGCCTGCTCCAGTGTAGGTCCCCCACAAGGTCACAAGTCCTACCAGAGAAACTGCTCCAGTGTGGGCTCCTCTCTCCATGGGTCTGCAGGTCCCTGCCAGGACCCTGCTCCAGCACAGGCCTCCCACAGAATCACAGCCTCCTCTCAGCCACTCACCTGCTCCAACATGGGCTCCTCCATGGGCTGCAGGTGGATCTTTGTATCCTTAGGGATCTCCATGGGCTACAAGGGCACAGCTGCCTCACCATGGGCTGGCTACACCACGGGCTGCAGGGAATATCAGCTATGGCACCTGGAGAACCTCCTGCCCCTCCTTCTGCACTGACCTTGGTGTCTACAGGGCTCTTCCTCTCACATTTTCACTCTACTCTTTTCTGGTGGCAACTACAATTGCACAATACTTTTTTTTTTTTTTCCCTTCTTAACTATGTTATCACAGAGGTGTTACCACCATTCCTGACTGGCCCAGCCTTGGCCAGCAGAGTCTGTCCTGGAGCCGGCTGGCATTGGCTCTGCTGGACATGGGGAAAGCTTCTGGCAGCTCCTTACAGACACCACCTCTGTGGCGCCCCCACTGTCAAAATCTGGCCACGTAAACCCAACACAAATGAAAATATTTCAAAACTAATCTTCTTACAGTCTTCCCCAGAGGCCTTATACAATTGAGCTACCGGAAGTGTGACAGATCAGGTTTCTGCAGAAGTAGATAATATGGCTTCCTGAATATTTGAATGACTGTGGAATACTATCCCTTCAATATCCATGAGAAACTGGTACTATTATAAAATTATTTTCCTTGCTTCAGATTAGATTGATATCTAATGCATGTGGTCTGTGTAAGCCAAATATTTCTGTAAATACAACAAAAAGAAAAAAAAAAATCAGTTTCCATTATTTACCTCAGGATTCTACAACAGAGGGAAATCAGCCAGAAAGTGTTACCAGTGCAAAACATTGGATGCTAGAGATAAAAATTAGGAAGTAAGATGTACAAATTGCTCATTAATGCATAGAGATAAAAGGAAAACTGACTAAGGTAGAAATTATGCAATTGCACATTACATTTGTTTTCTACAAGTAATAAGACTGAGTAATCGGAATGGTTAAATCATCTATAACTTTATAACTTAATGGATTCCTCAGTAGCAAGCTAAAGATCTTGGGTTAGGTGGCTTGGGTATATTACGTGCTATAAAATCTTGGATTACCTTCATTTTGGTTGTTCAACTGTTAAAAAAACACTTGAATTCTGAAATTATCTTGACAATTATAGTGTAAGAGATGGGAATATTGGCTTCACTTTTAGAAAAATCCTCATATTTAAGGGAATACTTTCATATTAGACCATTTAAAACACATATTTCTCCATATTAAGAATGGAAAAGAAAAAAAAAAAGTGCTCTATTATTTCCAGCATTGTTGAAACTGTGGACAGAGCAGCAAAAAGAAATTAAGCTGCTTCGACAATTTCAGCGGATGCTTCATTGTCTGTTTTGCTGGAAAGAGTGATACATTTATGAACAGTATTCTGGTGTAAGAATCTAATATGAAAATTGTTTTTCAGAGTCAAAATCTTAATTTTAAAGAGCTGTTGCAGTTTTGAAACAAAAATGAAATTCATTCAGACAACAGAGTTTCATAAAACCCTCCATGGTATTTATTTTTCCACATTTTAGTCTCAGAACCCTAATAAAGTTAGCTTTTATTGTGTTGGTTCTTATAAATCACTTTTTAACACTCGTAGCTATTCTTTTGCAAAGGCATTTATATACTGCTATTATGAACTCCTCTCCCAGAGTTCAACTTAATTCTTCATAATTGAAAAATCTATGGCTTTATGAAAGCATATGAAGCATATGCAAAGCTTTCCAAACATGTTTTTGAAAGTTTTCCATTTTAAGCTAAGTCCACTGCCTTGTTTGCACAGTTGAACTGTTAATTTAAGTTAAATGTAAGTGATTTTAAGGCATTTATCATTTGAAGTTTCACCACACATACATCTAAATATTAAACAAAATGTCCTATGACAGCTTCTGTTGATTCTTTAATATTTCTAAGGAAATAGAATGAGAAAAGGAAAAGGGGTAAATTAATTTATCAGCATTTAAATAATTATTATAATACAATGCCAAATAAGAGATGTTCATTTAAAGCAGAAAAGGCTCTGATAGTACATGAAATGTAAAGTATAGACAGCACTATGTAAGGAGAAAATAATTCTTTGATTAGAGAAGAGGCAGCCACCTGGAAGTTTCAGGATGCCGTGTTGGGACTGACTTGATGTACATTCTAGTTTGTGACCTTAGTATAGGAAGTAGGAGGGTATGAAGGCAATTTTCTAAGTTAGAGAGTTAAGACACAATCTTCACATGAAGAAATGATCAAATCCACAAAGAACTGGGTAACCTAAAGTAACAAGAAAAAGGTATTTGAAACCTAAGGGATTTAAAACAACCTTGCACTTGTAGAGATAAGTGAAAAGAATCCAAATCAAGGATTCTTGAACTATAAATAATTATAAAGTAAAATATATTATATTATCACTACATGAAAAGAAACCATCAAAATGCAAAGCTGAAAATAAAAAATGACATTTAGAAAATGATGAATTAGACATATACTCTCTCACATCTATAAAATACTACAGATGCTTCATCTAAAATATTTTATCCCAGGGTTAGAAGATGTTAACTTCAAACCAAAGAATAAGAAAAGACTCCTCTGGCCAATCAAGGAAAAAAAAAAAAACTGCCACATAATAGAAAATGGAGCACACTTTTTGTAACTCAGCATAATCGAGATGGAATGAACTGGGTTGTTAGTTTGGGTTTTGGGTATGTGTTTGGGTTTTTTAAATTTTTTGTGGGCTTTTTTTGGGTTGGTTTTTTTTTGTTGTTTGTTTTGTTTGGTTGGTTGGTTTGGTTTGGTTTGGGTTTTTTTTGTTTAATTTTGTTCTTTCCTGTAATAACTGAAAAGGTGACTATTAGAAGAAATTCCATAAAATTTCTCATTAAGAACTCTGATCTTAAGACAATCTTGATTTGATTTTGAAGATTTGTGGAGCTCTGACACACTTTCTTGTGAATGCAGTTTATGGATTTAAGAGGTTAGATAGTTATTTTCATATATTTTTTCCTCATTAGCACAACAGACCTCTAGACGACCCATTTTTTCATCTCTTCTTTTTACACGCAGTTTAAATGCAAGCATCTCATTAAGGTTGGTCTAAACCGTCCTATTTTCTTCTGAGTGTTTATAGTCTAGTAATAGTCAAGGCTGTTCTCAAATATGTCACTCTGCCTACTTAATTGTTTCAGACAGTCTTTCCTCATTATCTTCTTGGCCTTAAGATCCAAAAGCAGTGACTGGAAACTGTTCAAAAAACTGTTCATTCAATTTATCCTGCAAAGATAGCACAACCATAAGTTATAGCTGAAAGGCAAAATCTTGTTCAGCAAAAAGACAAATTAGGGTGAAAACAAGTATCAGCAGTGAAGGAAACTCCAGTTAAACTTATAAAGTTTATACAAAGCCCTGAGGGTGTTTTAGTTCCCAAGGAAATGTCTGAATCTTATGTTCACTTGTTTGCTCTTTGTAATTTTTGCATATCCCTAGATCACTGGTTATTTTCTATACATATCAAGTTGTTTAACAAGTTTTCATGTCTCACTTTTTTTTTTTTTTAATTTACATTAAAAACTGCTTTTTGTTTGGACTCAGGCCTTAATTAAACGAAGATGATAGATGTGCACGTGAGGGAATAAAAAGTGGGATTTGGTTTTTGAGTTTGTTTGGTTTTGTTTGTTGTGGAGTCTTTTAATCTTATTTTAGTTGCAAACTGCATGGATTAAAATATCCAGGATTTGGAAATAACCTTTTAATTTGTTTTATCATTCTTAATTATGTTTGTTAATATCAATCTACTCAATGACTACTTTAACAAGTCACTTGGTAACAAATGAAAAATTACAATGACACTTTTCTAAACTTTGTTAGGACCCCTAAGCAAAAGGTTTTCTATACACAGTCCTGTAAAGCCTAATTAAAAAAAAAAAAAAAAAGTTAGAAGCTGCACTTTTTAAAAGACGCTACTCTTTTTATGAGTGGAATTTCTCACAACATTTCTAAATTTACTATTGCTGACTATATAGTGTTCCAGCTTTAAGAGAATGGATGGGGATCATAGAGGCATTCAAGTGCTTCCTCAAGTGCTACCTTCTGCATCTAAATATCTCCTAAAGTTTCTGGACTAAGATCACTGATGCATGTGTGTGTAAAACTTTCCAGGGAGATACTGATACAGTGGCTTCACCACTACAACTTAGGCTACATCCCATATCTCATGGAAAAAAAAAAAAAAAAAGGGAGAGGTAGATAAGAATGAAAGAAAAGAAAAAAAATACTGTAATGCAAGATAAATCTTATGGATGGCTCTTTTCTTCCACATAGTCTCAGAGAAATATCTAGATTTTTATTGATACTATGGATTTATGGTAGGGCTTTGCAACTTCTCTGTGGATGATGGAAGAAAATGGAAATTTCCAGAAAAACAGGTGAGTGTGACAGTAATCAATCTTGCCTAATTTTTTCTTTTATTTATTGTAGTTCTTCTACATTCTATCTATAATCAAAAGAAAGAAGCATGTAGTTGCATGGAATACTCAGCTCAATCTAAAAAAACTGAGACAGAAAGGATGAATTAACTGAAAGAGGCAATATATTTTCATTAAATGTGAAGAGAGTTTTGATGACTGTTTATATTACATGTCTGATTTCTAAAACAAAATATCTGAAGCTATGTAAAATGAATCCCATTAAAGATTAGTTTTCATCTCTTTTCCTCAGTAATTAAGGGAGAGATATTACTTGGATTGATTCTATCCAAAATAGCTGAAGATTTATGTCTTTTGAGTATATATGTATTTAAACAACTTCTTTGCATCAGGAGTATAACTTGTTTGCATGCTTAAGGACAAGAGGATTATTTCTACCTAACCTGTCTTGCTTTTTATATTAAAGTAGGTGACCAAAATCACCCTTCAGGGAAAAGAAAAACACCACACAGTTTATAGCCCAAGCTATACAGTGACTGAGAATGTGGCTTTCCATTTAATCATTGAAACTTTTTCACATTTTACTCTTCAGAAATTTTTCTTTCATAGATAATTTATTGGTTTAAACACTGCCCTTAATTTAGACATTTTTGTTCTTGTTGTACAAGGAAAAATGTGTAAATAAGGATTCCAAGGAAATATTGCCTAAGTAAACACAACACTGTTTATGGATTTTTGTATAAATATGTAGCAATCATCTCTTTTAAAAAGGAAAAATAGACTGTGACCACAGACATCAGAATAACAGTAAAAATCATACATAAATATGAGATGTTACTCAATGCAGTAAATTTCTTTCAAATAGTCAAAGGAAAATGCAATTATTTTTAAAACTTACTGCAAAGAAGACTAATGCAATGGATTTAAAAGTTCCTTGCTTCCTAGCTATAGTTAAAAATAAGTTTAAATTCGACTTACAAATGTAGTACATTCATTCAATATTCGTTGGTTACATATAAAGGCAAATATAGACTCTCATTATATTTTTAATGGATTGTATTTTAACATAGGCATGAATTCTCTACTCTTCTGTATTTTGTGTGGTAATTTAGTGTTATGCAGTTAAAATGAAAATGTTTCCAAATGACCTTTTCACTTTCCCCAACATCCATGGCAATATGTTACACCTGCACTTATTTTTGTAATTTGTTGAATAATTATTTGTCTTAGTAGAACTGAAAACCACTACATATTAGCATTTCAAATTGTTTTTTTCTCTGTTGCGCTGTGAAAATATGTATATTACATGCAAGGAAGGATAGACAGAGGCCATATGCTTCAGACTTTTTAGACTTGGTGCTGACATTTTTTACAGGCAACAACAGCTTCTCCAGTATGTTAATGGAACAAGTATTTTAAAAAACAAAGAAATAAAACCAACAATCAAACAAAACTCATACAATCATACAAAAATACAAAAAACAAAAATCATACAATCATACCAATAACCCTGTTTTATACTAATAACCCCCTCTCAGAAATAAAAACATCTAAAATATACTATCATGTTCTTTATAGCATAAAATGTGGACAAAATCACTCAGTCTAACCTTGAGAAATACTTTATTTCCCTTTTAACAAAAAATATGTAAAACTGAAGTTTGTAAGTGTAATTAATCTTGCAAAAGCCACAACAGTCCAAACTACAATTTACAGAAACCTTCTTTATACACTTATGGCTACAGATTTAGAGTTCAAATTTATTTGTCCATTGTGAATGCCTATAAAAGATTATTAGCCTATCGTATGTTGGCATTTTTTTCTGAGGCATGAGGATATCCATTGAAATAGCTAGTTTATGATTCATTTATATTGAAATATGCCTTTTTTTTTTACCTAAATGGGTTGTGATAAGTAAAGGACATTTTTACCTCTATCTTTCCATGAATTTTATCATGCTTCTTGTAATTACCATCAGAAATTTCAAGAGATGATTAGTATTAAAACATAAAAATTTTTGTCTGTTAAGAAATGATTTTATAAAAAATAACTTTAATAGCAGATAGAAGACACTGATCTTGGAGATGTTTATTTCTGTAAAATCTAAATTTTAATAAAGCTACCTCTTGCCTCAAGTTTTTCATTATCTACCTTAATAGCATTTATCTAGTAGTATTAGCCTTGGTGTTGATGCTTAATAATGATGTTTCAGAGTTAAACAGTATGTTGCGAAGGAGACCTGCCTCTTTAGGATAGAATTTACTGATCCATTATCCTTGATGATCTCAATCAAACCAATAGCACAAACAAAGAATGATAGAAAAAGGAATCTGGAGGATCACAGAGGATTTTCTATAAATCCATATCCACTTATGCTCCATATGAAAAAAGAATAATGGTACAGATTGCATTAAAGCTTCTTTTCATTACGCAGACAGCTATTTTTTTAAATTAACTTTACCTCCCTAATTATCTTATGTTTCTCACTCATAAATATATGTAAGAAAAATCTGGTGGTAAACTGAAAAGCAATGTGTCATATCAATGCTACTACAACACGTCAATGTTCAAAGAAAATGCCATGAGATGTCAGTTTTAGGCATCGGTCTTTTATCTTTTGATCAACACACAGTAGTAAGTTTCAAAATAACTGATATTAGAGATTTGCCATTCATTATACTGTATGCTTATTATGCTATTTATAAAGTCAAAGGAGTATGGTGCAGAAAAAAGAAGGGAGACAGAAAGGAATATTTGCAAACTGCACCAAACTTGGGACTGTTTATAGAGGAGTGAGGTTTTTGCATTTGACAAAGACCAACCTGAATGATATTGATCAACATTTACAAGGATGTTTTCAGTAATACATTAGTGCTAAAATATTTCCAAGAGTTGATATACTTAGAATAATTTTAGTCTAATCAAACCAGTTACTTAAATCTTTTTCTCCCTTCTATATGTTTGAGACATGTTTCCTTATGTGCTGTCATGTAGAATGATTTCAGTGTGCTTAAAATCTCTGTGTGACTCAGTAATGAAGTACTGTATAACCTCTGCACTCCCCTTTGTATAGGGGCAAAATTTACCTCATATATTTAAAGAATTATTAAATGCTGATGGCACAATGGAAATTAATTTCACATGAGAGCTTTTGGTGACGACATTGATATCAGGTGAAGAAGGATTTTTACTTTATGAAAATGACCTTTGACACTGCAATATTATCTGTACTGGTTTATTATCAGAAATAAACAAAGCTGCCTCAGGCAACAATGCAATCAATTACTGCTTTCTTATTCCATACTAGCTATGTTCTTCAATTTATTCTTTGCTTCTTATTGTTGTGTTTGAAGAGGGAATTATATTCTCCAGGCTGATGTAGGATGTGTTTTGCTTCTTTCAAAGATGTATAATTTATAAGCTCAGAAGGCTTCACCTATAAACTATGCACATACATACTCACACATTTTATATGTGCATGTGTGAAGATATCCTTTTTAATATATCATTATAAAATAGGAATAGTGCATACAAACAAACCTGCTTAGCTTTTTAATTTAATATTAAAGCCAGATGCTTCTTTATAATTTACTTTGTTGTAGAGGAAGAGAGTTGTTTTTTTTTTTTTTTGCCTTTCCACATAGGCAAAAACCACTTAAAATCTAACATGGAGATAATATTATCGCCTTTTTTCCTACTCTTTTAAATTAATATGTTTATACTAAGTTCAGAAGTAGAAACTTATGTAAAAAGTAGATTTCTGTAAATATATTTGTAAACAATTTAATATGCTAGTGCAGAAATTAAAATTAAAATTTACTTATTGGAGAATACAAAAGTATTGATAATTACATGGTTTCTATTTCCAAGACAGCCTCATATCACTGCAGAAGCCTCCTTGACTCTTTCCTCTTTGCATTGTACTTTCAATAAGATGAAGTCCTGCCCAAGGACAAAGTCTAGCCGTTGTGAGACTTCTTCCAGTTGCTTATAGAATATTTCATTCTTCTTCTTGGTTGAGTGGTCTATAACAGACTCCTACCATTATATTTGCCTTGTTGGCCTTTCCCCGACTCTTACCCATAAGCACTCAACCCTCTCATCACTGTCATTGAACTCTAGACACTCAAATGTTAGTAGTTGTATTTGCAGTTATATCATCAATTATATGTAATCACAGTCTAGAGTGTGTGTATCTCACTAATTGCATTAAGCTAATAGGGAAATTGAAAAATTATTCTTATTGTCAATGCAAAAATGGACACATCTAAACCTCCACCTGTAACTTTCAGCACTGGATGTGCTGAAAACTAGAGCAAAATAAATTTTATTAGTGAACATAGATTAAAAGAGCAAATGCAGATCTAGTTCAAAACAAGGCTTAGTTTATGTCCTTTTTTCTCATCCTCTGAAACTTGCAGGGCATTACAAGATTGCTCTGGTTTTGACAAAGTTTAAACCAATGTCTACTCATTGAAGATGAGCTTTTCTAAAGATCTATAACAAAGCAAACATACACAGCTGCTCCAGATATGTTTTCTGTGTCTATGTCAAATACTGTAAAAAAGAAATAGAATGCATTCCAGATGCTTATGAAGAGTGATGATTTCAACCAACTCCTAATCACTCTTTCTTTAAAACAGCTTGTGAATATCAAATAGGATTGCCAAAATCATTCATCAGTAAAATGTTTTTATTAGTGCTTATAAAAGATACAAATTGCTTCATTTCCTCAGAGGAAAAAAAAAGTGACCTAGTATTCTAAGTGGAATGAAGCATATTTGTGGATAATATACAAAACTGAAGATTAGGAAGTGCCATGCACACAAGTTTGAATCCATAATTTTATTGTTCCACAATTTTATCTCATATAAAGGAATGAAACATGACAGATATTATTTTTTTAAATTAAATTAATATATTTATGCTAGCTGACCAGGAAGTTTTAATTTCATATTTAAAAGCCAACATAAAAGATTTGGGAGGATAGCTATTTTCTTTTAATATATTGTAGACTTACTATTAGCATATTTAGATTAATACTGACAGAGACTATTCTTCATAGCAGAAAAATAAGAAGCCATAACATTATAAATTTTGGTAAGAGCATTTAGAATGTTTGTAATCTTTGTAATGTTGGGATTTTATTTTCAGATAATTCTCTTCCTTTTTCTAGGGCTTTTTTTTTTCTCTTTTCATAAATCCAAAGGGACTAAATCAAGATTCAGATTTAAATGTTTAAATGTTATGGATCTTACAAGTTTTTCTCTCTATAAGACAAATAATTTCTACTACATCAAACATTCAATTATGCTTTATTTAGGTGGTATTTCTTAGTAATGTGTACAATTGTTCTCCATAAGACTACAGAATTATGAGGCATTTAGCTTCCTTTAAAAAAATCCAAAATTATTTGCATACAATATTGAAAAAGTCAATATAATTTAAAGCTAAGGAATACCTTAAATAAAAATCATATTCTGATTGATAGCATCATTGTTTGGCTTGAGCTGTTTAAATACCCAAAGTTTTCATCTCCTCACGATGTTTGCTGTACAAACATACTCTAATGGATTATTCCTATCTCTAAGATAATGGTCAATTTTGCCAAATATACCCCTTTTTCAAAAATATAAAAACAGAGGCTGATATGAAATATCACTTTTTAGATGTTGAGAATCTGATGACTTTATCCACAACACACTGTACAGTGCCTCCCTTATTAACAAAGCAATCTGGGAACAATTGAGAAATCTGTTAAAGCAAAGCTGATTAATTGAAATATGTGGCAATAAATGTCCCTGTTGCATTGCAATCATCCTGTTCTATATTACATAAAACATTACTACTAAATAATCTCTGTGTTACAGGCATACATTTAGTATGCAATATCCATTATGAACTTTTGTTATACACTGGAGAGTTCTATGGAGTGCTGAAATTTTAGGGGAAAAAAATATAATATTGCCTTTTTTCCCTGAGAGAAATAATTTATTATTTGCAAAATTTGCAGTGGTAAAATGGTCTGATCTGAAAGATAAACTGAGATGGGTACCTAGAGATGAAAATACCAAGAAGTGAAAATAGCAGTGGGTCACTTAAAATGCAAGAACCCAGACATTGCTTCAGCTATGTGTCATGTGGGGGAATACGCTTCTTTATGAATCTCAATTGTTGCAAGACTCGAGTGATATCTATGAAGGATGTCTAAAATCACCATTTGAGTCCTGATTTTGTTTAAATTGTGTAAAAAAATTTAGTTCCAGTATACCGTATCACTGTGGCTAGTAACAGAGCACAGACTTTGCACTAGTTTTGCAACCCCTCAGGGCTGAAATTGGTTACATGGAATCTGTGTTAGCTTTTTTTTACCTTACTGCTGCTTTGTTTTACTTAGTTTAATTGCTACAACCTTTTTTTTTTTTTTTTTTTTTTTCTGATCAGATGTTTGTGGCTAATTTTTTTTCCATATAATTGGGTGCTAAAACCATGGTTTTGTACAGAAAGGAGAAAATGGGCCAGCAGTTCACACCAGTGACTAAATTAAATGAGACTTGGGCCACATGGATTGTATTTCAGGCTTGGTTTTTATCTATGAAAATGTGAACAGTAGGTAAAGATACATAAGTTAAACTTCAACTGCAGGATATTCTATACAAAAGAAAAATGATGCCTGGAGGCTGTGAAAGCAAATCAGAAGAGAAGACCCCTGACTCTGCAAAGATGATTGGATGAGCAGTAGTGCCATCAGGAAATCAGGTGACCTATAGAGAATATAAAACTCAATAACAATGAACAGCCAGGGTCCCTCTTCATAGGCACCCATCTTGACCTCTCACCACTACTGCATATTAAGTCATCCTCTCAGTCTCTTCCAGGCTGAACAAGGCCAACTGACGCTGTTGAGCAGGACGGGAACAGAGAACTCCAGATCAGAAGGCTAAGAAAATGAGCTCTGATTTATTTCAAATGTACCGCTCTATATATAGAGAACATCGAGAAGGCTAATTTCATTGGTCGTAGAGTGAAAACATATCACACCATTGGTGGGCAGTGAATGACGCACAGTAGCAGAACGTATCTATAAACAATGTGAATAACAAGATAGATTAGAGAATTATTTACATTCTTTCCCAACTGTTTCCCAGGATCTTGCCTGGTTAGAAAACCTTTCTCTTTCTCTCTGACTGAGCTGAGAATATCCACAGCCAACAACCTCAGCTGTTCCTCATATGTGTTCCCTTCTGGACCCCTCACCATCTTCACAGACCTCTTTTGGATGGTCTCTAAAAGCGTTATGTCTTTCTTATATTGTAACATCCAAAACTGACCACTGGACTCGAGGTGAGGCTGCACCAGTGAGTGAAGAGGTGGACAGTCACCTCCCTCGGTTGGCAATGTTAGGAGTAAGTGCTTGCTTTATATCTAAGGAATGTTTGCTGTTCATCCATAAAGACGATACTGAGAGTAAAATAAATAAATCCAAAAAGTACTGACATGCACATATTCCGCCCACACAAACACACACCCTCTTGGCCAGCCTTGGGAATTTCCTCCTGCAGAAGACATGGCTACTCTAGCTTTGTGTTGCTTCTGGTCCTGTGCCAACACACCCACCACTGTGGAGGTACCCTGAAGGTGCCTCCACACCACGGTGTGGGGTCCCTGCATGCTGGCCCTGCACGGCCAGACTCTTGTCAGGTGGAAGCTGCTCCTGGTGCCCCATGAGGGAGCTGTGCTGCCTGGCTGCAATCGAAATCTCCTGGCCTCCTCTATGAAAGCAGATTTTTTTCCTAATCATACAAGTTTTAACAGATTTTTTGTCCAGTTCTAAAGGGGCATTTCTAGACAAAACCACAAAAAATGAAAACAGTTCTATACAGAACCATCCCTTCCAACACTTCAATTTTTTGATTCGTAAAACAAGAATTGAAAATAAATTGCTTGAAATATATTCCTGACTTCAATTCAGACCTTAGGAAAAATTGCCTGCTACCAACTTTAGTTCATTAATTATCAGGCAATTTTCTCTGTAAATAGCAGGCAGTAGCAGGCAGATGATGTTTAACTTGCTTTAGTAAAAATAAAAAATATAACTTGGGTGAAAATAAAAGTGCCTTTTTCTTTATTCCTAGCTACTTTGGCACTAAAGATTTAGATCTAGAAATCATCTTCATTTAAGTTACCAGAGACTTCAGCTGAAAAAAAAAAGACATTGAAACAACCCTTATTAAATTAATTTAGCTTTTTCTTTTTTGCATATTGTCTACAAATGTAAATTATGTCTTGAAATGTGGGAGACTGGATTGCATTTAGAAAGGTTAATGCTCAAGGGCACAAAATAGTTCTTAGAATTTGAAATCTATTTTCAGTTATTCAAGAACTAATTTGGGAAAATAATATCTAGTCTGTGAATAGTCACTAGATGTGTTTAATGTTAATGGTTTGCTGTTGGGACTATTTAAATGGTCACCTTTCACATAATACTGTCTTTTTTCTCTGATGGAAGCCTTTAATCTTTACAAATGAAAAAAAAAAAGAATTCAAGAACCCTTGGGACTTGAAGGGTTTGGACTAGGGAGTGATACCTATGTAAAAAATGCTGATTGCAAGAGATTATGCTCTGTGAGGAAGTTTTGAAAATTTAATAATATTTACTTGTATTTTCTCTTGTCCTATCACAAACAAAACTATACTTTCTATAGCTACCTAAATTATTATCAAAATTAAATACAACAATGTTCCTTTCTTATGGAAAAAAAAAACAAAAAGAGAGATTTTGTGACAATATATATTTTTTTTCATTCATGGAGAACATTTAGGTTGTTCTGACCTTCAATTCATATTAAAAAAATATACAAACAAGGCTGTATTTTAAAAAATCATTATAGAAACTATTATGACAAAAAAATCGTAAAATCATAGAATTACTGGGGTTGGAAAGGACCTTAAAGATCATCTAATTCCAAACCCCCTGCCGTAAGCAGAATACTTTCCACTGGACTAGATTGCTCAGAGACCCATCCAACCTGGTTTTAAATACTTTGAGAAATGGGACATCCACAACTTCTCTGGGTAACCAGTTCCAATGTCTCACATTTATTACAATAAAGAATTTTTCCTAAAATCTAATCTGAACCTACTCTCTCACCTAAAAGCCATTCCACTCCTTGTCCTCCATGCTCTTGTAGGCTTCTTGTAGGCTTCTCTATGAACTCAATGGAAACTTACTAATGTAACCCCTAAAAGATTAGGATTTCACCCTTTTATATGTCTCATGGGCAGGAATGATACAAGAACACCAATGCCTTTTCACTTTTCAATGTGACATCTTCAAATAAGTAGCATGTTTTTTTAAAAATGTGGAGTTACAGTCAGACACACACAGAACAATAAAACAATACAAGGGAAATATCTGTGACTAACACTCCAGATTGAAGCTTAGAAAACTGGGTTATTACTTCTAATTTTGGCATAGGTTTTGAACTGAAACCTCTACAGTTTCTTATCAAATGTTACTCAGTCCTCAAAGGCTGTGCTCACAAAAGGTCATACAGTTGTAATGTAATTGTTACCATTCTTCTTTTTCTGCAAAATACAACTTCAGGTTAATACCTGACCTCTTCAAGTGCTTAAGAATAGACTTTTAAATAGACTTTTAAAAATCAGAAAAGCTGTAGAAAATTTTGAGAAAAACACCTTTATTCCAAGACCTCTTTTCCTCCAGGAAAGGACTTGCATGTCTCACTTTGGTGAGGACTGTGGCAGTTGTTGCTGCACTTTATCAGTGATGGAGGTATGTCATCTTAGAATTGATGGCAATGGAGAGTTGATTCTGACTAGATACTTTGGCATTACAGAAATACAAAAAATAATTGGTTAAGTATTATAATTTAGTTAAAAGCTATTTTGAAATGGTTGAAAGTATTTTGGATGCATTAGATTAAGTTTTACTAGATAAAGAATTGGAGTGCACTCTGAACTTAAGAATTGTTTGCATAGGAAAAAATTAATTCATCACCCAAAGAATTAAAAGGAAGAGAATGCTTTTAAACCTGTTGTTGTATTTTCTTGTCATGGGAGTTGTGTATCACGTAAAATCACTGCTGTCTAGATATTCATTTAGGAATCAGCATGAAATCCACATATGATTCAAAACAAAGGTTTTTCAAATACTGGTGGCAAAAGCCTGCACAGGTCTGCAAGCAGACAGCTGTTGGAATTACTAATCAATTCACACTCCAAAAAACAGTCAGCATCTAAAAACATATTTAAATCAAATAGAAATGCTTTCATAAATCTCCTAGCTTAACATATGTAATTAGTTTCCATGAAAAAAAAAAAAAAAACACTGCTAAATTAATTTTAATGAAGGGATTGCAGTAGCTAAAATGACATGACTGCATTGGCTGCTTAAACTAATCTGGCATTGAGTCCAAGGCTTACAAAGTCAACATAACTTTTAGGATATTGTGCTTACTTAACCACATTGTTTGAATTACCTGCTTCAGAAGCAGTTAAGTAAGTCAAGATTTATTAGACAATTTCAACAAAGTATACAGAAATATCTCAAAGTATTGCTTACAAGCTAAAATGTGAAGAGAAGAAGCAAACACTTCCACAGACACTACTTTAATCTGAGGAAACTTTTAAATAATATCTTCATGGCATTTTGGTATAAATTATGCCCTTGTGTGCTGCCAAACAATATTTATGATGTCTTTTTTTAACTTATGCTAAACAATTTTTGCCTTCTATATGCTGAACTGTTTTCTTTTCAGTCTGACTGAATGCCTAGTGCATTTTATACATGAGTTTTTTGTATATGAGTTATCATATTTGGTATTGAAACACTGTGTCATTAATATAGTATTAATATAGTATAAAGAGACTGGTTTGTCCTTGATTTTCTTGCTGTATAGTTGGTTTGTTGCAAAAGGAAAAAAGTTTCCCTTCAAAATAAAAGAAGTATCATTACATTAAAATATTCTCTATTGTATTGTTTTAACATTTATTATTTCTATCTTTTAAATTAAAATATTCTTTAAAGACTTTAAAGAAATATGAAAATAACAGAATTAATATAAAAGACCTAAAACAGTATACTAAGAATTTTCATTGCAGTTCTTGCTTGATATTCAGGCTCCTTGAAAAGCATGAAGAACAAAAAGGATTTTAATCCATTCAGTGGCTTTGTACATTAAATGTATGACACCATAATAGAGTCACCTTGAATCCAGAATAAAAACTGCCTCCAATCATTAAGGAAAACTCTCCAAAATTTAATGTTAAGATCTCAGTCAAGTAAAACATTTCAGCAGGTGGAGCTAGACTGTTGGTGGAAATGCAAAAACTGTCATTACTACAACTACTGCCATTACTACTGCTGCTGTTGTTGAGTGATAAAGATGTTTTAGGCTCTTTAATACAGGTAATATAGTATTCTGGGAAAGTGGTGAAATTATCCAATGTGGGCCACTTGCATCCTATTTACTATATAAATTCTGGGCTCTTACTCTGAAGAAAGCACTTTATCTTTCCATTTCTTTTGAAATAATTAGATTTGTGTTCATCACCCACAGGAGCTTTATCTTTTACTAGCACAATATGCCACATTACAAAACATTGTTTTATGTTGCCTTGTCAGTCATTCACATAACCACTGGTATGGCAACTACAGTGGCTGTTCAGGCAGAAAAATAAACTGCAGAGCAACTTCAGTGATATTCTTGATTGCATCTGTATGCAATGAAGAAATCCTCACCACTGGACTAGACAGGTTTTCCCAGAGTAATAGCAAATACACCAGGAACCAGCCATGATCTGATAAATACTCCACAAAAAAAAATTCAGTTATTGGAAAAAAGTTTGGAAGGTCAAAATTGAGCAAGTCTAATCATCATGATAACTGGCTTGTTTATGTCTAACCACAACACTTTATGATGTAGGCTCTATTGACAGTCTGACACTGTTGTCCAGTATTGTTTAATGCAAAGTATAAGGTTACCCACAATTAAGATATTCAGATTTGGTGGTGTATATGTCTCTCTTCTCCATCCCCATCTGTGCCACTGCTATTTAACTAGATGGAACCTAGGAAAAGAACATTAAGTTATTTTAAGGATCAATCTTAAAGTAGTTGAAAATAACACTCCAGATATCAGGAAGAATTTTTATTCCAAATTCATGTCTCTGTCCAAAATGTGGTGCTACTTATTATTATGCACTATAATCTAGACCCAAGTGATATGATCGCATGGCAGGTGCAATGTGCTTTTGACTATAATCCATTTGAATTAAGTCTTATGTGGCCAAAATGCAAAGCCCATCAGTTTAATAACTTTCTCACAAGTAAATAAAAAACCCACAAACAAATGAACAAAGAAAATTCCAAGCACCTGCTTGGAAAAAGAGAAAATTCAGCCCTGCAGTAGGCCATCTCTAAGAATTTATCTAAGACATGTGAGACAGTCTGAGGCTCACAAAACAAACAAAACAGGCAAAGCAACCAAAACCAAAATCAAACTTCTGCCAGCATTATGTCCTTTTCTCCCTTTGATTTCCAATACTGGCAATGCATTTTTTTCCTGCTTGCATGAAGGGCAAGAATACTCTCCCATTCTCTTTTGCATTATTAATCTGCTGACCAAATTATATTGCTTATAGTTATTCCACCTCCTCGAATCCATTCTGATTAATAAAATTTCACAGTTTATTTCACACCTTTTGGACTATCATATATGAACAACACTCAAGCTATTCTTAGGATACAGGAAAATGTAATAACATTAACACAGCAGGGCCAAAATTAGGGTAATGAAGGGCATTATAAGTTCTCTTATAGTTACACATAAGAGAGCTTCCCTCCTGTTACAGGCAAGCCAAGCTTCTGACATTATTTGAGACATTGCCAGATTTGCTACTCATATAGCAGATATCTTCTAGAATTTTACTACTTGTATTAAAACACTTATATGAGTAATGACTTAGTAGTGTCTAGAATCACATTCTTAAGGGAGATACAAGCTCAGAAATGCTTCTGAGTTTTACTTTACTTTCTGACTATTACTTCTGGCCAGATTTTGTTATGTAGTTCTTGGTTTGAAAAATGTTGGTGTCTAATTCTAGATCACATTCGTTTATAAATGTTAGCTCTGGTGACTGTGAAAGTTCTTTCAATATCCAAGCCCATTTTAGTGTTGAGCTACTGTGAGTAATGATTTCCAGATTTATCTGCATTTATGTCACAATTGTAAAGGTTGTTTGTTGTCTTGGAGTTAGTCTCATGGATGCTATCAAGTAACAAAATAATTTCTGAATCAGCATATTAAGTGCTACGTTCATAGGAAGTGACTATATAGTCATAGCCACAATTTCTTTCCAGCAACAACAACCAAAAAAACCACACAAAAAAAACCCAAAACAAACAAACAAAAAAGTGGTTGAACCAATAGAATCATGTCCCTTTCTTTTCCACAATCCCATTAAAAATTCCTAATCTTTGCTTACTTAGCTTTTGCTCTTACAACTAAGACAATTTAATGGGAGATTATCACTCAACATCTGCAATTATCGGTGCAAATGCAAACACCACTTCTGTTTTTACACGCTACTTCCCACTTCTTCAATCTGTCTGAACTTCATAGCCAAATTTCCACCTCCTCTCCCTCCCTTTTATCTCAATCAGTTGATTTTCATCCCTAATTCTTCTCCCTTTTTGGCAGCAAATACAGGTTTCCTTTCCCCATATGCTAACATCTCCATCATTCTAGATCTCCTACACTTTACTTTAGACCCTTAACATATTTTCATGTCTTGCCCTATTTTTTTTTCTGATATAAGCAGCCACAATTTTTTTAAAAATAGCCCTAATCTACTTCTCATTTTCCTACCCACCATGAACAACTTTTCAATTTTTTTTACTTCCTACACAGTTTTAAACAGCTGCCTTTGCAAAGCAAATTTTTTTCCTTCTGTTCAGTTGTTTGTGGTTTATTTTATTTTTTTTACTTCAGTGTTTTCATCTCTTGTTTAAATTTCTGTCTTCTTGCTGTGTTGTTGTAGATATAGAATAATATAAATTAGGTCAGAATTGATAATTGGTAAAACTTCATAGTCTTCAATGTACGTATGTGTCACATAAATATATAATCTCTCAGTCGTGCTGCTCCGTAGTGTATTTTTCTACTGTTACACTCTGTAGAACTCAGGTTGCTGATTTTTTCTCTGAGTTTTGTTTTCCTTTTCTATTTACCTCTTTGTTTCTATTGGCTACATTGGAACGTCTGAAGTACCTCCTAAACAATTAGCACCCAACGCAGATAATTTGATCACTAGTGATTTAGAAGAGCTATGGGGAAGCTGGCTAGCACAGTCAGAAGTGCTTACCAGGAGAGACTTTTCTGATCCTCATTTTCACTGGAAGTAAAAAGTTAATGTAGCATCAGCCGGTTATGATGTTAACAGCTGTACACTTGACTGCATGCAGGCTGGCATACTGGGAAGGGCAGAAAAAAAGTAGAGCACATGGAACATCTCTAATTCCTTAGTAAGCTCTCCCAGTTATCCACCACTACCTCCCCTTGTCCTCCACTACCTGGGTGTCTTCAAAGGTTTAGTTTTAGCACTGTTCACAGACCTAAGATGTGGATTTTTTGTTAGTCTGGTCTATGTGAAGTTTACTCTAAGAGGTTTTTAATCGATAGCTTGAACTACATGAGAAAAAAAACCAAAAAACCTACCTTTTATAATGCTCAGCATTGTGCTCAGTTGAAATATCTGCAAGAATAATGACAGATACTTATAGTAATGTATCTCTTTCAGTCATTTCAGCAGAAAGGATAAAATTTTACATAACTTGTGAAATTTGGATTGTTGCTACTTTCTTATTATTTAGCAATAAGATTTTGAAATGCAGAAGGAATACTTACCTGTTTTTTTCTTTTTTCCTTAGAACATGACAAACCCATAAAAAGGTTTTTATAAGTAGCATTATGAGAAGTATGTGTAAAATACACTGTGAATAGCAAACTTGGTTTATAAGACAGGGTGGCATTTTTATATTCACTAAGTCTTGGTTTTACTAGAGATGCAATCTTTCTAACATATAAAAGTCTTCAGGGGTATCTGAGAATATATATCAACACTAAGTAGCTCTTACACTTTATAGTACCATAAATGTAAAAGCAGTACTATTACACTTGAGAGTTACTTGCTTTTTTACAGCACTGACTACGCAGGAATTAAATAACATTGAGCAAATAAACAAAGTGATTGTACAAAAAATACAATAGACTTTATTTAGTCTGTGAAAGTGAAAAATTAATGCCTAAGGGCTTTTTTCCTTTTTCACTTAGCTTATATTAGGTAGGTCCAAAGTAATGAGCCACAATAACATCTTCGCTTCATCTTCTGTTACATGGACCATATCAGGTCCCCTGTGGTGAGTGAGAGAATCCAGAATGAGGAAAGGTGATAATAAGATCTTGACATAAGTTGTTTGAGGGAATTTGTTTGACACTACTGAGAGGATCTATATGTGCAATACTTGTGAGTCCAAGTATATAGTGTTCCACCCTCCCACCATCAACCTTTATTTGATTCTGTGGATGCATAGAAGAAGGAGATGCATATGTATGTAAGAGAAATTATTAAAGTATCAAAATAAGTGGCACAGCCTCTTGGCATAATTAGATGTGTTTCAAATTCCTTAGTTTTTGTTTTCTTAAGCTATTTGGAGGATCCCCCCTGGTGCCTTGATGCTAGATTAATGGCTGATTCCCTTTAACTAACTATAGGAAAACAAGAGTAGATAAAGTACATGGAGTTTATGTAGTTGAATTCAAAACAGACAAAACAAACCTAATGTGTTTAAATTAGCTGTTTTTCTTCACTTTACCATGTCAGAAGCCATGCAACTCTGAACAAGAAGAATAGTATGCACAAAGCCCTTTGTCCTCCTGTAGCCTTGATAAATACAAGAAAAAGTTCTACTTCAGTAACATGAAGGAAGCTTTTGCAGGAATACATCAACATTACCTGCTAATATAAAACCAACTGACAATTATGTCCTTGTTCTGTTGATTCATTAGGAAGTCAGAGGCTTCCAACACTTACTACACTTTAGAAAAAATCTGCATGACATGACAATAATTGACAGTTCTTAAAGAAGGAAAAGAAAAATGACAATATTATTATTACCTGAATAAGTCAAATATAAAATAATCTAGATAAGATGATCAACTAGTTTAAAAGCAAAGGGAATGCAGAATGCACAAGTGTTTTTTTTTTTTTTTTTTTTTTTATTTTCACGGCTTTAATCTGAATGTCATTCATTTCAAATTAAAAAATCATTTGAGGCATTGGAGTGTTTGTACAAGTTTGTTTTTCATTACATCACTAATTTCAGATGAAACCCAAAGAAAATGTAATGGCTTTAATGTGATTCAGTGTGATTTCAACTGGGCAATATTTTAATAATCAATAATTTACTCTATGTACTAATGTACAATATGAAATGTCACTGTAATAGTAGGCCAAATTTCATTGACTTTTCCTATATGGCCTGCATTATGGATGCAATTGGGGTTACCTTCAGTTATTTTCCAGTCAGAGTTACTTATATTTTCTATTTTTATTCCTGCCCTTTCATTTTCTATAAAGCCTTTTTTCTTCTCTTAAAACAACTTTTTATTACCTAATTAATTAATCAGATGCACAGTGCAGTAAAACCCTAAAAAAAGGAAACCTAGTCCAACTACTGTGCAAGTTTTCCAAATAAGTTTAAATCCATTGTCTGATTTAGACATAATTGGACTTGGGTACAGACAGGTCCATAATTTTGTAACTAGACAGATGTTATCACAAGAATTTATAAAAATAAGAAACTTGACAAAGGAGAAATCTTCAGTACAAGGTACATTTAAAATCTGATATCTGTCAAATCAAAGTAAGGTATAAGAGATAGCTTTTTATTATTATTTCAGGCTTTGATATCACTCCATATCCTGAAAAATGGTGGATTTTCAAAGTTAAAATCAAAATGCACTCTAACTATTCTTAAACGAAAAGAGACCAAAATTTTCAATCTTCACTTTACATACAAATATTGTGAGTGCTTCTTGCTGTGTTAATATGTGGGAGTATGTGTATTTATGTACACATATGTATCTATGTATATGTATGCATGAGAAATGCCAGGTTGAATTTCCTTGGTGAACTAAATCTGGTTCTGCTAATGAGTAGAGGAAGAGGAGGAATATATTCAGAAGGTGGAGAACATGGGAATATTGCTATTGAGGTCTGAAAATCATGGCATTAAAGGGGTTAATTTTTCACTAGAAGTGCAGATGGGAACATACTAGTAAACTTTAAAGGTGTACGTCATGCTAGCTTAGCTTGTCAAGTGAATTTTTCAGAAAACATAGGAGGCTCTATGCAGAAATACATCAGCATTTTCTTTGTGAACTGCAGTAAAAATAATAATGGCATTAAAAGCTAGATTTTTTCAGTGCATCAAGTTTTAAATCTCACAAGGGCAGAGATATCAAACTATCAATGTGAGTGGGGAAAAAAAAAGTTAAAAAATAGAAGTTCACAAAATGTGTTGTATATCTAATAGAGGAAAAGACAATTCTGATTTCATAATGTTGTTGCAAGAGATTTCCATGTTATAATTTATTTCCCGTTTCAGTGTTGTCTTGGAATGGCATTTTATTTATAAACCACTCATCTGCATATGCATTATTTTTTTTGTTGGTAAGTCTGCTTCTCTAAATCCTACTTTGCTGCTGTATCTGATTTCACACGTAGAAGTAACAGAGCATCTGGGACATCGGGAGAGAAACACTGAATACCTTGGACAAGGGCATACCTATCTTTAAGAAAAGTGACATTTACTATGTGACTGTGTGACTGATATAGTAACGTGTAACTCAGTGAATACTTGACAAGTACAAAATTGCTATTCTGTAACACAGATTTGTATGTTTTTTTCTGCTATTTCATAGTAAAGGCAACAATTTTTAATTAAGCAATTCACAGTCTTTGGAAGATGCATAATAGTTTTCAGATGAAGGCATCTATTTGGCTGTGTCAGGAATTTTTTATATAGCTCATATTTACACTCAGCTCCGAGACTTAATATTTTTTTTTTAAAGTATTGGCATCAAGGTTTGGAGAAATACCTTAATTTCAACAGAAAATTTAAAAGATCACTGAAAGTGTTTTTGCTTACCTTTGGTTCTTGTTCCTTAGGATGAGGTCAGAGGTTTGCCACACAGGCTTGTCAGTGTCATTATCATCTTATTTTTAACTCAAAACTTCAAAAGATAGTATTAACTGAAGCAATCCATCTACTGGGTTTATCTTAGCTGAAACACACTACATCTCCTAGAAATAACAATTTGTTTAAAAAACTTCATGGTGGCAAGTTGTAACCATAATGCCTATCAACAATTTTTTGAAAGAAAATTTTCAGGAAAGAAATTAGCTTATTCTCAGCTTTAATCACATAAATTATATTTTAGCATATCTGAAGTACATTTCTGAGCATTTTTCCCCTGTTGATGTATTCATGTTTATAATAAGAACTAATATTTAACAGATTTTAACAATAGCTTTTCAGGTTTTTTGTTTTAAAAATTTTAAAGTGTACTGATGCTAAGGCAAATCTTCACATCATTATTAAAGTGCAGCCCAGTAGGACATTACTTGAGCTGCAAGATTTGTTGTTTTTATATGCTATGTAGTTTCCTCATCATGTGATCTTTCTGCAACAAAAGTAGATAATATTTTAAGCACTATTTTGAATTGCATTTCAGCTCTTACCTTTTTAGAGTTTTAATTTTTTCAATAAACTTAAGTACTTAAGAAAATGAAAAATGTAGAGTTCTGAAGACCAGTGAGCAACAGACCATGTGTTCCACGTTTACTTTGTTACTAATCATTCATAGAAATTGTAAGACTGCAACACATGCCAGTGCTACTCAATCAATTCAGAAAAAAAAAAAAAAATAAATACCTTTGTTGATCCTTCACTCCTGAGAGCAATTTCCTTATTGCTGTTCTATTTTCAGATTTAGAGAAACAATTTCAGAATGCATGCTTTACAGAATTGAAGAAAAAGGTAAGATAATTGGAATGTTAACATCCAGGGCTATAAGCATCTCATGCCTCAAGAATCTTGACTAGAAGTAGACTCCTTTTCTTCCTTTCAGATTCTCTGGTACACATTATATAAATTTATACTAAGCTGGGGATGATAAAAGGAATTTCAGTTGATTTTTGTAAGCCTATTTAAGTAGTCATAGAGTTCACTGTTTGCCAAGAAGTATTTAAAAATTGTAAAATATTTTAAGCTCATAGATATTTTAGTCTCCTAGAAGATTATTTATTTAGTCTTATATCATCCACTACAATTTAAGTTGTCTTCAAAGTAAAAATACAATTTTATATCAATTATATTAATAGTTTGAAAATATGTCAGTGAAATGATACAATATTTAATATTCGAACTGCATTATTAATGATTTATATTTAACTTGACAGATCCTTGCATCACATGTTGAACTTAAATATTTAAACATAATGAAAAAAAACAAACCTACACAAAGAGAAGTTTCCAAAGGTACAAAAATGTTTCATTTACATGTATATGAAGTTAAAGGTACATGAACAACTTTTTGACTATTATGAAAAGTTCTATAAATTATAAATAGGATAAAATGGAATATATATACTAATGCATACTATAAGAAAAGAAGCAAAATTCTCTGTATTGAAAAGAAAGATCTGCTTATCTTGTTGGGAGTTTTGTTTCCTTCTCTTTATTTATGTTTCTTCTGGAACAGGTCCAATATATTAGGTGGAATTTAGGCACTTAAATACAGATTTTGGTTCCAGAAAATCTCTGTGAAAACAAGCAGCACTTGTTTAACTTTGAAGTTCTCCCAGATCAAGACCTATTCTCTGTGTTTGTGTAAGACTTCTGTGTTTTGAATATTTCTTTTTCCCCCTTAAGTTATACTTTAGCTTCAGCAATTCAACATTGAGTTGATCTCCCAGTATGCACACACTCGAAGAAGAATTATGACTAACCATAGTTACACACTCTTTTAAAAAGCTGCTGATGACTCCTGCTCTTTTTATGGAATATCTTCATGGACCAAATATCCACTTAGAGAGTGAGAGACCGACCTGTAAGAGTCTAAATTTGCATGACATTATTCTATAATCAGCTGTCTGTGAACTTTTCTGTCATTATGTCACTCTACATTTCTATTGCAGCTATGAAACATTTACAAAGAAATTCAAAATACCTCATGGGCGAAAGACAGTGCAGAGAAAAGGACTTGTCTCTCTCTATTTCAGGAATGAAGCCTAGGAGCAGCAAAGAGCAGGTCTTGACTTTCAGTCACTATTTCCAGGACACTTAATAGATACCGATTTATTTTCTATGCCTATAATTATTATAGTGCAGATATAATTTATTTCTTTATATATTTCTGCAGATTCCAATGTATAAACCTCTCCAGCTTCACAGCTACTAGGCATCTTCATCAGATTGCTCAGCATTTTTTGTGCCTATCAAAGAGACCTATGGCAATATCCAGCAGAAATATATTTCTTGACTTTACCAGATACATTGGAACACATCCAGAAAAAGCCATTGTATACAATCGATGCCTCAGTTAATGTGGAAAAGGACTAGCCCACACTCTGAGGAATAATTTTAGCACAGATATGCAGCTGATACTTTGGGACTGTACAGAAATATGTATTTACTAGCAAAAATGCATAGTTTCTTATCTATAAACAGGGCTGGTTGTGAGATAAAATCCAGCTGTCCATCTCTGTCAAAACCAAAACCTTCCTGGCTTTGAGTATAACTACGTTTTCATACTCCTAAGCCTTCAATTCATCCTGACAATTTAAAATTAATTTGTTATCCTGACAATTTTTTTAAAAAAATCTACAAAAAACACTCCTCTGTAGTTAAAAGTAAAAGACAACCATTTCACAGAGTAGTTGAACTCATATTAGTTTCTCCTAGGTAAAGAATATTAAAATCAAATTGAGGTACTTAGATTAGATGGCTATTTTGAAGGAGTATTCAGGTTCAGAATTTTAAACAAACAAAGCAATTTTCATGTATAATTAGTTTTCTCCTGTTTATAATGCATTTAACTAAATTTTTGAGTCATATATTCTCTGTGTTTTAGGTAGTTCCACTTGGCAGATGGGACAGCAAATTTTTTTTAATATATTATGTTATATGTTATGTTATATTAATTTAGGTTTTAGGTTCCTGACTTAGGTTTTGATTTTCAGAAGTTAAATACGTGCTGTACTTATATTGAAACCCTGACTTTAGAGCCAAATTTTAGGATGGTTCCCATTTGGATCTTAAATTAATAATTATTAAGATATTATATCTGTAATTACAAATTGGTTGTTTACATATCAGCATAACTCTTCCCCCTGAAGTTTAAAGTTCAGGCTAGATGTTCCTGACTAAATAATTATAGTTAAAAACTGCATGATTTTGAGGCTCAGAATGCTGATAGCACCTTTCACAACCAGGATGATTTAATTAAGGCAAATAAATACAGGATTAAGTCCAAGATTTTCAAAGGTTTTGGCTGATTACACAGTCTAGTATGCTGTGAAGCTTCAGCTCTATCTGGAGGGAGTTGTTTGCTTTCCTTGAAGCAACAAATATTGTAAAGCTATAAATATCAATAATGTGATAAAAATCCTGATCCTAAAAATTCAATTATTCTACTAATATAGGTTATTTTAATAACACCAAGCTCCAAAGGCTATGGAATCCTTTTCTTGGACATTTTTCAAATCCAAGACATTTTTCTGATCCAAGAAAAGACACACAAAGATCTTCTGTACACCTACATTGTTAAATCTGTTGGATCAACACAGAACCTGAAAGCATTTAGGTATTTATTAACCATACAAAGATTAGACATAAAGTTTGAGTTGATTGCAAGTGAGCTGATTGCAAGTAAGTTGATTGTGAGCTTTAGATCCTAGCTTAAAGCCTTTATTCTGACATCTCGTTTTTTAGGTGAAGAAAATATGCAAAGTGTTGTGGAAAATTTTTGGGTTGAGAAGTTCTCAGAGTTCTATACTTTTACAAAGTGTTTCTAATAAGAGTTACTAACAAAATAAAATACTTAATGAATATTAAAGGAATACATTCTTCCATGGAAAAAAATCCCATAAGAACTATATTTCATTAAATACTATCTGAAGAGAAAAACCCAACCAACCAAAGAAACCTAACTCTGACCTAAAAACCATATTTTATAAATGGTTATTGAAAGCTTCATACTATTTTCAAAAAGATTGGATTTTTTTATAACACAATACTGACTTCCCATTTAATTAAAACCCAGTGTTATTTTTTCACAGAATTTGGTATTTGGCTGACATAAATGACCTGACAGCATAAGCAGTAAACGGTCTTTATATAGGGAAACTGAAACCTCTATAGTGTGTGGTTTTGTAGGCTGAAATGGGATTGTTTCAAACAATCAGACTGTGGGGAAGCTGAACCATTTGGCTCATCTCATATCTGCTTTAGCATTATTCTGTGCTTTCTGCTCAAATTCTTACTGTGAGCCAAATGTTTGCTGTGTCAGGTCCAAGCGAAAACATTTTCTCTTCAGGACACTTCAGCTGTCGATCCAGCACAGAAGAGTTGTTCCATTCTCTTCCCTTGTGGGCACACTGATGCCAGAGGAGAGCTGAGAGAGGAGCTGGTCCGTATTAATGGTCCATTGAGCACGTGTACCCAGCACAAATGAAAACAGCTCATGCTCATTCTGCAGCATGGCCCTTCCTATAGCAGCCTCATGTGATGGGCAGTTCTGGCAATACTGAGCAGTGATGAACACAAAGAAGAGGCCTACAGCACTTATCAATCATAAATTTATAAATTAAGAATAAAAAGACAAGGAAAGAAAAAATATAGATACAACCGAAGGGGAAAGCTTGTATGATTTTAAATAGTCCTTGATAGTTCCTCTTTTCCTAATTATTTTATCATAGACTCAGAATAGTTTGGGTCGAAACGGACCTCTAAAGCCCATCTACTCCAACCTCACCTGCTGTGATCAGGGACATCTTCAGCTAGATGAAATTTTCAGAGCCTATTCCATCCTAACCTTTAATGTTTCTTGGACAGGACACTTGTGTTTGGACTGTCTCAGCTCCTGATTGAAACTTATACTGCCTCATTAAAAACTGCTATTAATAAAAACATTTTTATTTAAAGATGCTGTATATAAGCTTCTCATATTTCATACACTTGAAATTCCTTATTGTAAAGATTTCACTGATACTGAAAAAGCAAAATATTCTTTAATTCCACCAACAGATATCAGGAAACAGAACTGTTTGTGGATCAAACACCCGCAGACAAATACTAGGAGCTGCAACCAATTAATTTGACTGGTGTTTCCTTTGCATCCTTTAGTTTCTTGGTAGTCAGAAGTTTTTTCTTATATCTCCCAAGATTTATTCATTTTCTTGTCAGATATTTGTGCTGCAAAAACTCTGATTAATGCATATTCCCAAAAGAATGTTTGATAAGTAATCATAAGTCTTCCCTACTTTGATGTCCAAAACCTATGGTATAAGGGATTCATGTTCATGTTAGGAATTTATATTAATTTTCAAAATGCAGTCCAGTATTTATCACTAGTCATAAAAAAGCAAAACTAAAGGTGCTACAAAGACACCTTTTGTTCCAGGAAAAGGTAAGAACATTTCTGCTTATGCTGGCATTTTACCAGAAAAGTGAAAGAGTGAATTTATCAAAAGCTATGTTCTGGCCAAGCACAGAGACGTAATTGAGAAGGAGTGTTTAGACAATATAATCTGCCACTTTCCTTCTGGTGGCTGTAAAGGTAGAGTAAGGTGTTAACTATAACTGCCTGTTAACATCTAACAACCTCTTTACAGAATCCCATGTGAGTTTGTGAAGGATCGGACCTGACGTTTTCTCTGACAATTACCATTCAGCTATAAAAAAATTTTAGGTGGCAGCCTTCTGAGTGCCACAGGCTCTCAGAGGAGCATGAACTAGACCCAGATTTCCATGCCAGTTCAAAATTACCTCACCACGGGTGCCGAGCTGTAAACTTCTAGTGGAAGTGGCTGCGTGCCTGCTTGCAGTCCCAATGAGAACTTTGTGTTTATAAATTCAAAATGCTAGCTCTCACAGCTTTCTGGAACTACCACAGTCATCTTGTTTTTAGTCAGAAAATTCATACTAATGCTGAGTCCTTCTGAAAATAAAATTCAGTATTTCTGAATTTCTATGTGCTTACTTCGACAATTAAGTACGTCTCCTGATGATGTGTCCAATTGTGAAGATCTAGCAATTTTTCTAAATGCTACCTCCAAATTGTCAGGATTACCAGAAAGAGCATGGTTGGGGAATGCCGGGATTTTAAAATTAATAGGTATGGAATTTGTAAAGATGCTGTTTCATAGATTTGAAATGAGAGGACTATAGAACAAGAGACCAGACCTTTGAGTTGTCTATGTTAACCTCTACTTAAAAGGAATAGGGAGAGATAGACATCTTTAGGTCATTAATCCCCTCGACCTAAGGTAGATGTCTAAAACAACTCTGCTAATTTGCATTCTTAAATTCCTTATTTCTTTTGACAGACTTTAAGCAGATGTGAATACAGTTTTGTACCCTGTAGGTGCAGTGACTCCCACCAGTTCAGCTACAGGTCTTTCCTAGGATTCTGATGAATGGCCACCTGATTTTTCCAACAGCAGACTTTAGCCAGGCTCTGAAAGCTGAGTAATGAAGATTGATACAAGGCTATCAAAATCCCAGTCAATTTATGATAATCAGTCAGTGGGAATTTTAGAGTTTGATGTACTCTAGTGTAATTGATATACATTTAGGCATATCTTCATTTGCATGTTTTGTGGCCATTAGCTTTATTTAATTTGATTCATTGTGAAAAAACCCAAACTGATGCCTACTGAACAGTGTAATTGCGGCAACTCTTCACACTTTATTGAGTGCAGTCAGAAACCATTCTGCCAATAAACTTCTTGTATGGCTTTTTATCGTAAAATGCTCAAGTACCTAAATAAAAATAGTCCTGTGCCTTCATTTTATTAGAATGAAACATTTTATTAGAAATAGAACATTTTATTTAATGTTCTAGTCTGACAGTTTCATTCAAATATTACATGTTAATTATTTTCTGGGTAATTGTCCATATTCAGAATTTTCCTTTTTTTAATTTTCTTTTTTTTACCTGGAAAAAGACAACCTTGTCTAGGTATTTAATATAGTCAGTCAATCCTTAAAACAAAAGAAGGGTATAAACCCTCACAGGGATCTTCTTTTAAAATGCAAAATAAATCTCATTCCACAACATTGATTAGCCTCAGAAAAATACATGCAAGGGCATACTATTAGTCTCTCTCCCCTTAAATCTTTAAAGCAGCTACAGAAGAAACTTATTTTGAGCAGTTAAATGAATTTTGATTCACTGAATTACTGTATATCAGTAGAGCTCAAAAAAATTTTTGAAGAGGTAGTTTTGAATAGCAATTTATTTTAATATATTGAGTATTTTAATAGGGAAAAGGTTACTTTATCCATCTGATACTGCAATAACTATTTGCAAAGAAAACAGATAATAGAAGTAGAACAGACAATGGTACTTATTAGATGTTTACATGAGGGCGGGAAAATGTGTAAAAAGTAATAAATACCAGCAGTGTCTGCCACAGTATTACTTACAAGAGTAGTCACGTCCCTCTCACTTTTTTCTTTGGCTTCTGGTTGCCTTCCTGCAACAGCTGTGAGTGATAGTAGTACCAAGACTACTACTTTACTTTTTTTCTGTTTGGTACTTGCTATGCAATGTGTAGGAATCTATTGATGTGTGGGATGGGGTGTCAGATCACCTTAGAGGAAGAATATAAAAATGCAGATGGACTTAAACAACTGTTTTTGTATAATCCTGCATGCATGTTGTAAAGTCCTGTGTACATCTCTTAGACTGAGGTCTCAAAAATAACCATTTTCTGCTTAGCAACCTAAGGAATCATTACTATAAAAGAGCTTTCTTTCTATTTCTCTCAGGCTTTTTTCTTACAGGGTGCACATTTGTTCTTATCCCTTTTTTGGCTTGATAAAGTCTCAGGCTATCCAAGAAATGACCACTGCTCCTTAACCTTGTCATTAAAGTTAGTAAGCTTTGCTAAATCTGTCAGAAAAGCACATCCTCATCCTGACAGAGAGCCTTTTTCTCAAGGGAACCTCTTTCAGCTTTGTCAGTGGTGCTGTTGTAGAAAATGGTATATAAAAATGCCTGTGAAGATAAGTCAGTGGTGCAAAATTTATTCCTCAAAACTTCAGCCTTGAAATATAATTATACAATTATTATTTTCTGAACCTAATATTTTTTACACATTTGCATGTCTGTAAATACAGTTTATATGTGCTATATTTCTCAAGTTTTTTCACTACTGTCTGATGCATTGTTCTCACTCTGCAGTGAGAAAGAATATTTCCTTATGATTTTGATAGAGAGAGACAGAAGAGAAAAGAAGGATACCAAAGTCTCACGGTTAATATTATTGGGGTTCAATCATTAATATAGGGAAAAGAAAAAAAAAAATGACTATACCTTATTTCATTCTCTAATAAAAACTTCCTGAACTATGGCAAGTTCCATGCTTGTTTTCCTTCTGACCTTGAAATATTTGTCAATTCATGTGTTCTGATTTCCTCGCATCATCACACTTTGGATGGCATCATTGAATACTCTCTACTATCTTTTTACCCTTTCAGAAAGGCAGAAGTAGCCATCTTCAGCATTCTGATATTTATACCAATGTAGTTCAAAGATTTGGAAGAGATGAAGGAAATAGAATGAAGAATTTATGAATGATTCCAGCACCCTTTCTAATTTTTTTTTTCCTTACATAGGACTAATGTAAAATTGTTTTCAGGGCGACATGTGGTCATGGACCTGGACAGGTTATGATGTGTGTTGCAGTTATATAAATAAGGATCTGACATTACATCACTTTATTTTTTGTATAGACATAGGCATAACTTTAAGCAGTGTTTAAGTGGAAAATGGGAACATATGCCAATGTCCTTTTAGTATCTTCCCATTCCAATATGACCATCTGGATTCCATATTTAAGAATAGCTTTTAAAACAATTGCAATTTTTTTAAATTAATGGAATAACAGTGAAAATCTCATGATTTTGAGAGGTGAAGGAAAAAGGAAGAAACAGGCTGCCTGCTATCAATACAACCTGGAGAAATTCTGCCTGGTGTTCCTGCATAGCTGATGAGTTATCGGCAGGTAACTATCCCATTGCCTTCATGCCATTTGAATAGGAAGGAAGAGAAGAAATCAAAGGGGCAATGAGAAAGATAAAGAGAAAAAAACAATCTTTACTGGACTTTACTACTACTACTACTACTACTACTACTATTATTATTATTATTATTATTATTATTATTATTATTATTATTATTAAAATTTTAATTAAATATATTTAAGTCTTAAAATTACCATGAATTATATTCCACATCAAAGCCTCCTCTCATTTTTTGAGAATGAATGGGATTGCTGCAGAAATGTGTGAAATGCCATGTCCGAAATATGAGGGACAGAAGAAATAAACACACTTTTCTGATACAATAGGTGTTAACAAATATTAATTAAAATTTTAAAAAAAATTAAGGCACTATATTTCTAGGAGTAATTTTATTTATAAAGCTGTGATCTTCATATAATATTTTGTCTATGGTCAAGACTTGGACTAAGGCAGTCCTGAGGAAAAATACGGAAGGGGGTTTTGCAGAAATTGTGTTGAAAACAGGGTTGATAACTGAGGCAGATAGGTGCATTTCAGATTGGAATTCTCCCATCTACCACTTAGAGAAAGCTGTTTTTTTCAGGTTTTGGGGTTTGTTTTTCTTGTGTTTTGCATTTTTTTTTAATCTAAAAATCCAAATTATATTGCTAGTGCACTAATAAATAAAAAATAAAGCATTTCCTCTGCCTACTCTTTTGGTATACTGGGAAAAAAGAAATCTCCAACATTTGTAACATTTCCAAAATGAACATCCCTAATGGAATTGTAGGATGCATATCTGTATAACTACTAACACTGAGAGTCTCAGACAGGTGGCCAGGGTATCGGGATGAGAATAGCAACATGCAGGGATGCATTGATTTTTTTAAATGACTGCAGAGTGAGTTATACAGAGAGCTGTAAAGGCTCAAACCCTAATATTGCCTGGGATACAAGCACTCATGGCAAAATTATATTTACAAACAGATTATACTTCTACCTTTGCATCCAAAATAGATTCCTTCTAAAGTTAGTATGAGAAATAATCCTGGCCAATGCCAGTTCCCTCCCTATTATGTCTGGAAAATGCTTGGAAGAAGACTCAATGTCCCAATGAAATTCCATGCCAGAAACAGATAAAATATTCCTGTTCCATAAATAAGAAGTATAAACCAGAGTATGCTAGTGTCCAGGAGTAACTCCATTACTAGTAGTATAGACACAACAAAAGGTGCTGAAATTAATGAAAAATGCTAACATAGGCACTTAGGAAAATGTCTGCTTGGTAGCCACTACTGCTGTGTTGAACCAGATAGTCCCAGTATCTCTTAAGAGCAGCTGACTAAAGACAAACTGTATTTCCAGAACTTTAAAAGTCCAATTTAATAAAAATTATTTCCAAGGCTTAGAGTTTATTTCAGGTTCTGTGAAACTTTGTTGGGGCTTGGTTGGAGTGAGTAGAAACAGTATTTTTGTATATTTTTAAGATGTTTGGTTTTCCCATAAAAAATTCCAAGACAGCCAAAAATTATCTTTTATATTGCTTTGTCTTGATTCAGTTGCCAGGAATAAAGTGACTACCTGAATCCTCCTGATCATTTTCTGCTTAATACCCAGAAAGACCTTTATATTCTCCCCATCCATGTTTGAGAATTAGCCTGCTAAAAAGTGAGTCTGCTAAAAGCAGTAATTCAAAGGCAAAGGTTTGATGGTTAAGGCTTTACCATATCATTTGGTAGATATTTACTAAGAGCAGAAAATTGTTCATTTGTACCCAGAAAGGAACCCTTAGCTAGATTGTCTTTGACCTCTTGTGGCACAGTTCCCATCTCCTGCGGTGTCCTGGCAACAAAGTCCTCCTGAAATTTCTTCGTAGATTGTGAGCTGATTGTGCAGGAATTGACATGCAAATATACTTTGCATGTTCTAATGAGTTTTGCTCTATTCCTCAGGCCAGCTGGCTGTGCAAATTTTAGATAATGTACAGAAGCCAAAGCCAAAAAAGCTCAGATTAATAAAAAAAATAGCTGCAACTCAAACCAGACATATCTTAATGATTTTTAAAGCTTCAAAAGGCTGTAAAGATAATTTTCACCTAGTGAATATGAATAGCAAAACTGATACTAGGGAACTTATATAAATACTGATAGCTTTCCCTTTTTTGGGAGCATTTCATGTAAGTAAAATTAAAAGGCTTTCTCACTTGGCCAAGCAGAACTCTGGCTAAGTGTGAAGCAGAACTGCAATTTACTCTCAGTTCCCCCATCCTGAGGCAAGAGTAGTGGGTTGCAGTAATGAGTAGACTGAATTAAAAGATTGGATTTGATTATATTTGGTAGTAATAGGTGTGGGAAGGACATTAGAAGGAGCTATAGAATTTTTTTCCCAAGAGCATTGGAGGCTGAAATGAGCTATATCTTACCCTGGCAAATGTAAAGCCTTTTTTTCTGCTGTTGAGTTTAAAAAAATATCATTAGCTTAACATGCAAAAATTGTTGCCAAAGGTAATGCTAGAAAGTCAGCCAAATTTTTTGCAGCTCTTGGGGACTGTCTGACCCACCAAAAGGTTAAAACTATGCAAGTTTATGTGCCACACCAGAGTGAGATGTAGTACTGAAGGTTTCATCTTGAGATTATTTTCACATAACTCTAGCTAGACACAAGCCTAACAGTATGAGGACATGCCATATTTTTTATTGTGGCACACATGAATATGTTTTGTCTGGTCTTTGAAGGTATCTAAGAAATCAAAAATATCTTAGAACATCAGTCAGTGTATGTCCAGAGACATAGAATTAATAATAATAAAGCTGACATTTTAAATGCCTCAATATTTTCCACCCCAGTCTGTGGACTCCCTGTTGCCCACACCCGTCATTGAAAGTCAACCCTTTTTTAGAACAAGGAAAGCATGTAGATATGAAATTTTATTCTACTTATGGAAAAACATAAAATCATAAAAAATGTGAGCTTCTCAAACTCAAGCAATCACTGTGATTACCTTGTTGGATTTCATACTGTTTTTTGCTAATTCTAACACTGTCATTTAAGTGTCATTTGGCTTTCCCAGGACAATCAGTGATGAATCTTTGAGTCAGTCTAAATGTACTTGCCTCATGGTACACATACCAGGAACACACTAAGGTGATAGGCAATTCAGCCTGTATGGAACTCTGATTGCTCAGAAAATGTTAGGGGAAAATGCAACTGTTCTGCAACAACTACCTCCATATACAGAAAGTTAGCATCACATTTAACTTTTCTTCTAGGATGTCTGTTGTATCAGTATCTTTGTCAGAATGGAAAATTCAGTTTATGAGTGAAATGCATTTTTTATAAGTACTCAATGATATGCAAACATATAATTCTGTGTAGTGTAGGCTGGCTGCTCCCTGGAGACTGGGTAGTGCCTGCAGTGGATGTTTGGTTCAGCAGGGAAGGTGCTTCTGCCAAGGGGACAGGGCACGTACCACGAGGCAGCCAGGAAGAGCTCCAAGCCCAGAGTATGGGGCACATCTGTAGTGAGAAGCCAATCACACCTGTGGGGGGAGGAGGGGGAGAGGGAGGGAGGGACCTGAACAGAAACAGGATCACAGGATAACGGGCTAATGAAGCCTGGGAGGGACCTCTAGAGGTCAGAGTCAGATTGTGGGGTCATCTCCCAGGTGCTGGAGAGGCTGCTCTGAGGTCCCTTGAAGGCATTGCTTTCTCAGTTGAAAACAGAGCAGTTCTCTCAGCACCCTTTCAAGGGCAGGAGCTCCATACCCAAACACCTTGTTGAGGTCTCCTAAACTTGCTCCAGTTTGTCACTCCCAATTCTGGGGAGCCAGAATTGGATGTAGTATTCCAGATACGAGCCCATGAATGCTGATCTGAGTGAGATGAACACCTCCCTCAGTCTGCATGCTCACAGCTGGATCCTGTCCAGAATCCTGTCCAGACTGAGATCTACCAAGACCCCCAGGTCCTTCCCAGCAGAGCTGCTCCCCATCCAGCTTTACTCTGGTGTGCACTTGCCTTTCCTAGCACTCCTCTGAGTGGAAACTCTTACCTCTAAAATTTAAGGAATGGTCCTTCAGCATTGCTATTTCCAAGACAACGATGTGAATAAATCTGATTAACCCCACAGTGTTATTCATTTTTCTCTCTTCTGCTTCCATATCACTCAATCATCCCAGAAGTGAAAGGGAGCAGTAGCCACAGATTCTAAAGTCTCTGCATTTCTTAGATACTCCCTTTAAGTATTGAAAGTCTGAAATAAAGTCTTTGAGGTCCTTCTCTTCTCCAGGATGAACTACCACGACTCTCTCAGCCTTTCTCTCTAAGAAAGATGTTACAGCCTTTGGACATTTTCATGGTTCTCCTCTGGATCTCCTTTAACAGGTCCATGTCTTTCCTGTACTGGGGCCCCCAGAGATGGATGCAATACATCTGGTGGTGTGTCTCAGGAGCAGAGTAGAGGGAGAGCAGCTCCCTCATGGCATCTCCTTCTCAGGAAGCTGCAGATAGAAATGAGGTCATCCCTCAGCCTCCTATCCAAGCTAGACAAACTCAAAGTCCTTAGCTGTTCCTCATAGGACATTCCTTCTACTTGGTGTTGTTGAACTTCATGATGTTTACATGAACCTACTTCTCTAGCCTGTCAAGGTCCCTCTGCATGGCATTTCTTCCCTCAAACATACTAACTGTACCACTCACTGTCTACAGACTTTCTGAACATGTACTTGGCCCCACTGCCTATCGCACTGATGAAAATATTTAATAGCCTTGGTCTTAGTATGGAGCCTTGTGAGATGCCACTCACTGCTAGAGTTCAGTCTGGACACTGAGCACTTAATTGCAGGTCTTCTGAAATGGCCATCCAGGAAATTTTTCATTGATCTGGAATCAGATTTAGACGGATAGAATGCCATGACCATTTTGAAATTCATGTTTCTTGACATTTGTTTTGTGCCTAAATTGTTCTTGACCTTTTCATCTATGTTTGAAAATCTAGGCCTAAAGATTTTACAGTGCTTTCTGTGCACAGCTGGAGTCACTCCGAAGATTGAAACACCCATACTTTGAAGCAAAATAAAATAAAATTACAATTCTGGGTTTCTTATTTCTTCAAGTATAGAAATGTGACACATTGGGGTTTATTCTTATACTAACAAGAGATTTGTGATGGTTTGACCTTGTCTGGTCTATCACTACCCTTCTCAGCAGGATGCAGGGAATAAAATAAAATGGAAAAAAACCTTGTGAGTTAAGATAAGGTCACTTCAATAAAGCAAAAGCAAACATCAAGTGCAGAAGCAAAGGAAAGCAAAACATTTATTCTCTAGATTTATTCTCTGCTTCCCATAAACAGGTGATGTCCGTCTGCTTCCCAGGAAGTAGCATTTCAGTACATGTAGCAGTAACTAATGCTGCCCATTCCACACAGCAACACTCACAACCACTCATCTTTTTTTTCCTGAGATAACATATGATATGGGATATCTCTATGGTCAGTTTGGGTCAGCAGTCCTGCCTATATCTCCTCCCAAAACTTGCTCACTCCCAGGGTACTGGTGAGGGGAGAATGTTGGAGAGATGGCTTCATGCAGTGCCAGCACTAGACAGCAGTAGGCAAAACACCGGTATGTTACCAACACCTTTCTAACTACCAATTCAAAGCACAGCGCTATGAGGGATGCTATGGAGAAAATTAACGCCCCATAATTAAATCATCTCAGCCATACCCAATACAGCAGGCATAGTAGCATTTGCCATTTCCTGATCTTGTGCAGAAAACTAAAACGCAAAATGGAATAATAATATGATCAAATTTTATGTGGGTTTTTTTCTCTTCATAAACAACTTTTGAAAATGCCCGAGCTTTACCCCAAACCTTTTACAAAGTCTGACTGTTTTTCAAAGCACCCCTCAAAACACATATTTTATCTATTTACTTTTTACCAGACATTCACAACTCATCTACCAGCTGAACACTTGAGACGGTTTGTTTCTTTTCACTTTGATCCACAGACTACTGTGTTTCAACTCTAGCAATATTTGGTATTGTGCTTCAACAGTGTAGTTCAAGAGAAGATATTACTTTTGACTTAAATCAGATGTACAAGATTTGTGTAACATACATAAATTTAAAGTAAAATTTAACCCTGTTCATAATTGCTTCTTCAGCAGTAAATTGATGATTCATTCATTCACCTCTATTATATCTTGGATAAGGAACTGGTTTATCTTTGGTTGTTGTAATGCAGTTTGCTTGTGCAGTTGAGGAATTACAATCAGGGAGAGAAAGAAAAAATGATTGACATGAATACATCTCATTATTCTACTGAGAACTTGTTTTGACATATCAGTCAATGCAAATCATCAGTGTTACAGTATCATTGATTACAATTTGCTTCTTTTTGATCACATCAGAAATTCCTTGTCAAGATAACATATAACATGTAGTTTCCAGAAGATCTTAACTGTTTTAATATTGTGTCTCACCTCCTCCTACTGAAAACTATACAGACCACCTAGCTGTAATTTGGGTTAGTAACTGAAGTGTACTACAAGAAAAAGTAAGTTTAGTTATCCTTTTGAGAGCTATTTGCTAACTTAATCTGAAATCTGGAAATAAATGAAAACCCAGAATAATCCAACATGCCTTTGGGCTATCTAAATGCTAATAACCTGGAAGACCCAGCAAGTTTGCAGATGACACACACCTGAAGATGGGATGCCATCCAAACGGACCTGCTCAAGAAGTGGGCTCTTTTGAACCCTTCAAGTATTCAAGGCAAGGTTAGATGGTGCTTTGAAGATGTCCCTGCTCATTGCAGGATATTTGGACTATATGACCTTTAAACACTTCTTCCTATCTAAACTATTCTGATTCTATTATTCTACAAAGATGACAAGTGTAGGTACAGTGTTGCACACTCAAGGTCTTGGCCATTAAATACCTGCTAAGTTAGAGAGGGATAAAATGAATGAGATTCCAGAGTTCTGCATGGGCAAAAGTGAATCAACATTTAAGACAAACAATCGTGTAAAAATTACCTTTATGCCTTGCTCACCGTTTTCCAGAAAAGTGCTCATTCTGCATCAGCTTGAAATTATGGAATGCATTAGCTTTCAGAGCTAAAGGAAAAAGAATTTTTCATCCCTAATTATTTTCCCTTTTTCTCTTAGATTTGTTCTAAGAGCCAGAACATTTAAGTAAGCATTAGTAGATCTATAGCGGGAACCAGAGTGTCAGGCAACCTCCATGACCTATAATTTGTGTGCTTTGCCTTACCATGAACCAGGCTCCACAGAAGTGTGATGCATGACCCCTTACAGAATATGTGTCAATGATTTAGAAATCTGTATGGGAATAAGATAATTAGAACTATGGATTTGAAAATCACAAGACCAAAATAGAATTTGGTCCTTATCATACCCTTGAGGCAATGGATCTTACAACTGAGATACTGGATTTAAAAGAAAATAGTCGATATTTGAAAGGAAGAAGAAAGAAAATACATATTTTTGTGAACAATAATAGACATTCACTCTATGTTTTGAACAACAGGTCCAGAGCTGTTCTACAATCTATAAATCTCTTCAAAAAAAAAAAAAAAACTTCCAGCAGTTCAGAAACAGATCAGAAATACACCCATACTTATTTTTTCTTATGGGCTAACTTTAGACAGTGAACAGGATTTTACTTGGGATTTCCTTCATGCTGCATATTGTAGTTTTCATTAAGAACTCTGGACACTCATGACTTAAACTTGAAGGATGTATCATGGAGAATACATTTAAAAGGCTGTTTTTGTGCCTATGATCTGTTTAGAGAGAAAAATGGAAAATAATAGCTTATTATTGTACTTCCAACTGCAGAGTTGAAGGAAGAGTTCTAAAAATATTAAGCTTGAGCTATATTTTTTTCCATCAAACCCATTCTTTGGAATCTGGAGATGGTGAATTCAGTGAAATTTATTATGTTTTATAACTCAGGCTATTATATTTTGAGGTTCTAAATAGAATGAGAATCATGGGAATATTTATCGTAAGTGGAAGATTATTCTTCTACCTCAAATAAAATCAATACAATAATTGAGTTTAGTTTTCTTATGACAAATGATAAGGTATCACTGTCCCCGAAATGGTAACCCACATCAATTCAAGACTAACCAGAGCTGGTGGCAAGGAAGAGTGTTTTTCCAAACTTTGCTAAGTTTTCAAATAAAAAATAATATCTTTTAAAAATTCTGGAGTTTTTATCAGGTAAGCATAAGGATGGGTCTAGGGTGGGTTTAGGCTTTTTTGGGTTTTTTTGGGTGGTTTTTTTTTTTTTTTTTTTTTTTTTTTTTTGTTTTTTTTTTTTTTTTTTTTGTTTTTTTTTTGAGATTTCTTGCATAAACAAAAGAGAAACACAAATTCAAAACTACCAAAAATACAATTATTATGTCATTCATTTGAAATCTGAGATGTTATCCTAGGAGATTTTGTGTAAAATACTTTATCACTCATATAATTTGTGTAATTTTCTTTTGAGTATATTCTGGTATAAGAAACACCTGTTTTGTAATCTTGCTGTTTTTCAATCTTACACCAGTTGAATTTTCCACTGCACTATTCCATGTTTTCAGTTATATTACATCCAGATTATTGTTTTGGGAAAAAGGAAAGACACCCTATACACAGAGCAAGAAATTAGACTAATTAACAATTTACCAATCCATATGGTCTAATTATTGCAAAAATGCCTCATTAATTGATCAATTCTCATTTCAATGCATAACTCTCAATTATTTTTGGATGTTATGCTCAATCTTCCATTAGTCCTTTAATGAGCTGAAGGGAAAAGGTATATTTTTAAGAAGCCAGCACCATCCTGAGGGCTTGTCTAAAATGATGCACATGATGTTTGGATTACTTTCTCCTCGGTACCAGGTTTATTTGGGCTTATCTGAATGTTTTCTAAGACAACCTGTTTCCCTTCTCTTGCTTTTCTGATAGTTCTTGAAAGATGTACAATATACTTCTCCATCCCACGACTTCCCCAAACAACAATGCTAGAGGAAGAATAAATCCAGTGAACTGGAATGTTTTGAAGGGACTTAGGACATGAAGAGACCATTCAGATAGAAAAAGTGAGACAAGCTGCAATGTTTCTCAATCTGGTTTATGACTCCTTAGATACTAATATTTCAAGAATCTTTAAATATTTAGTAATGAAAATAAAATGGATTTACTTCCTTCAATAAACAACATGACCAGTCCTTTAAAAAAAAAAGTAGTAATCTTTAATGCAGTAGCATTAGTGTAAAATTGTAAGTCTTTCATTTTACTTCTGAAAAACACATTTAAGTCTGTAGAAGAGATTGTTACCTGCTGGTTTATTGACTTAATTAAATGGTGCAGTTTTAATGGATGAACAGAAAACCTCTTGGCATTTCCTTGAATGCTATTTTTCTGATTTATTAAGAAGCAATTTGTGAATAACTATTAGCATTATATTAAATGAATGTCTTGCAAAGTTCCTATCTTCACTTCTACCACTTTTCTTTTCTTTTCTTTTCTTTTCTTTTCTTTTCTTTTCTTTTCTTTTCTTTTCTTTTCTTTTCTTTTCTTTTCTTTTCTTTTCTTTTCTTTTCTTTTCTTTTCTTTTCTTTTCTTTTCTTTTCTTTTCTTTTCTTTTCTTTTCTTTTCTTTTCTTTTCTTTTCTTTTCTTTTCTTTTCTTTTCTTTTCTTTTCTTTTCTTTCCCTTTCCCTTTCCCTTTCCCTTTCCCTTTCCCTTTCCCTTTCCCTTTCCCTTTCCCTTTCCTTTCCTTTCCTTTCCTTTCCTTTCCTTTCCTTTCCTTTCCTTTCCTTTCCTTTCCTTTCCCTTCCCTTCCCTTCCCTTCCCTTCCCTTCCCTTCCCTTTTCTTCTTCTCTTTTCTCTTCTTTTCATTTTTTAAATTTTATTTTTTTCCCATTTAATTGATGAGTAAAACCATGCTTTTTAAAATGGGAGGTGGAAGGGTTGGGGAACCTAAATAATCTCCTGACATTAAAGATTCTGGGTCACCTAAATAATCTCCTGACATTAAAGATTCATTCCAATAAATACCTTAGAGCAATAAGAAAAAATTTAGGACTTTGGGATGCTATTTCATTGATCAAGTCTCCCTAATACACTGAGTCTTCTACATGGTGGTCTCCATAAGCCAAAATACACAAGTGAGCAGTGCACATCTGTTACCTTTTGGTCACTGTTCACATGAAAGAAATGTTTGTTTCCTCTGTGTCTTCTTTTTTAATCCCTGCAGTAGCTATTTTACCTTGAAACAAAAATTACGCCAATATTTGTCGACACAGAGATGACAGGTTTCTATTCCTGTTTTGTATATATACACAGACCAAAGAGACCTATTCAAAAAGGAAATTGATGGACTGCTAACAACTGAAGAGTTACTCTAGTATGTAAAAAATATAATGCCATTAATTCCTATTTTGGGAATCTTATGAAATCTCACAGGCTAGTTTCTTCCCAAGTACCTTTACAATGGTGCATTACTGTGCTGTGCATAAAACAACCAGCAGTCCTGGTAACCCAGTCAATCAGGACAAGGGACAGTAGAGCACATCATAAAATCATGGAACTGTGAGGAGAAAAATAAGCGTAATGTGCCTTGCGTGGAGCTGAAAATCCTTTTTATTTAAAACGTTATCGTATGTACCTGTGAAGTAGTTTTAATCCTTTTCTGCCCTGAAATATTTATGCCCCGTTTAAACATAGTGCTGTTTTCCACTTGAACTGAGAAGAAGAGCCCATTTAATTTCTTATAAGCCCTGTTTAGGTACTGGAAAGATGCTAGAAGGTCATCTTTAAGCTTTCTCAAGGAGAAACAGCTTCAGTTCTCTAAGCCTGCCTTCCCAGGAGAAGTATTCCAATCCTCTGAACAGCTTTGTGGCCCTACTCAGTCCAACAGGTCCATGTCCTCCTTTTTTCAGGGACCCCAGACCTGGATGTAGTATTTCAGGTGGAGTCTCATTACAGTGGAGCAGATTTAGAGTCTTATTCTGTATATTGATGCAGAAGGGTTATTAGATGGTTTTGTTTCTTTTATATTTGCCAATATGTGCTACAGAAGTGAGGTTGTTTGCTAAAAAGGAGCCTAGTAAGACCTATCTAAAATCTGTACTAATATTAGCAACATTAGGAAATAGTTTTTTTGAAGCTGTATTTATTTGGGATTTTATCTGTCTATAGTTAGCAAAATTTCCATAATTAATATTATTAAATGTTTAGATTATTTTTATTCCTACTATACCCAAATAATTTCTTCTCAAAATAAATCAGGCCATTTGAATCTGGCGATAAATTTAAATTTTGTCTTGAGATATTATTCAGTGAATCAAAAGCTTGATGATTAGCACTAAACCCTCAGAATTAAAAAGTATCTGTTCTATTAGACTTTATATAATGGGACCAACTCTCCATTCTATCAGAATTGTTTCTAGCAATTACAACACACCTGACATTTAAGGACTTAAAATTATATCAGACTGCTTTGTCACACAATAAGAAAAGAAATCCAATTATCTTTAAAATGTCTTTGTTCTTTATACAGAATTATCTTTTACATTATTATGGTATTCCCTTCCATTTGAAATCTGTCTGTTTAGGCATTAGATGTATTTCTCTTCTTTCTGGTCATTTTCTCTCTTGAAGCTTTAACAGCTTAGAGAAATTTCTTTCTGTGAGATTTAATCAAAAACACAATAATGAAGCTTAAGCTCCAAAAAATTATAGAGATAGAAAGGAGAGCAAGGTCTTTAACTCATTTCTCCATCAGTTCACTACTAAGTTGTTCTTTTCCCTTGCAGAGCCTCAAAGAGTGCTCTAACCTAACTTTGACACTCTTCCACCTGGCTTCTTTCTGGTTTTGTGAACAAAAGCTATGGGATAACTTTTGTACTCTCTTCAAAAACTCAATTGCTTGCTAAATTGCTTTCTAGACATAAAGTCAAAATTCTTTTAGATTTGAGTTACGTACAGGAAAAAAGCTTTCCTGAAAGTCATATGAGTGATGCTAGAAACTTCATGCAAACAAAGCAAATACCAGAGAATTATGTATCCCTGAGGATTTTGTAGTCTCATTTAGTCTCATTTCTCCAAATCAGGAGCAAATCTTCCTACTTCTACAATAATAAATCACCACATTTATGGGTGTTCACTAACTCAGCAATGGAAATTAGTCCTTATTGCTATCCTAAGTAAAATATTTCCTGTTTATGAGTTTGTATATGATGACTCATATTTACCAAAAGGACTATTCCAGATGTTAACCTCATTTACATAATGAATTAATACCTTATTTGTGTATCTTGACCAAAGAATTACTTACCCTTGTCTTATGCTTGCATAATGCAACAGTTCCTACCTAGCATTATTTTAGAAAGCATACATAGTTTATTCTGTGCATGGATATTGCAGGAAAAGTTTGTGGAACATAATTAGAAACTTTTAATTATACATTGGGTTGTTTACATTCCAGATTCTTAATTTTTTTACTCTAGAGATAGATTTAAAAATGCTGGAAAGAATGAGATGAGAAATGTGAACATAGTTTTCAAACCAGGCAAGGGTACCAGCCAATGATAACTGTCTAGTAAGTATTATGACTGGTGTACATTAAAATCAAAATCCCAAGTAAACTAATTTGTGGACAAATCTGAAAGAGCTGTATTACAGTCCGGAAAACTCCTCAGTTCATAAACTTACAGGGTATATCAATGGTATGTCCTGATCAGGATAGTGACCACAAGAACACAAATCTTTGAAAATACCTCAGCATAATTATGCAGAAACAATGGGAACAACGCCACAAGGAAACAATGTTAACCAAACCAATCTTAGTAGATGTTATTACTTTATCCTAATTTTGAATGTGTAAAGGTTGTATCAATTCCTTGCTAATCATCTGGGCTCTTCCAGTAAAGAAGACAGGAGGTTTTAAAATATAATTAATTCTTACCATTTCAGATATATATTTTATTATTATATTAGCCATCCTCTAGAGATGCCATGTTCTTTCTCTTTACTGAGGCAGCATAAAATATTAGATTAGACTCTGTGAGGCATTTCAGAGGGCCAAATTTATGGGAAATTAATTCTGCCTCTTGAGTATACGATAAACACCACAAAATACTTAGAAGAAAGGCTATAATGAAAATGAGTTAGACAACATAAGGAGTCTATGGAAAAACAATTATTTAGAAAGGCAAGGGGATTAAAAAAAAATCAACCCACTCAAAAAGAAACAACCAAACCAAAACTTTCTGCACTGTCTCATTACCACCAGTAAATCCTAAAATATTTGATGACATTTTTAGTATTTTTTTCCTTAGTTGTACTGATTTTAAAAATGGATGCATCTAAATTTCAAGTCACATAAGCATAGAATAGTTCAGATTTGAAATAACTTGTGAATGTCTGATTTCTGCTTATATTAAAGTCAGCTCAGAGATTAGACCATGCTGCTGACTTTTTAGGTATTAAAAACATTGAAGGACAGACATTTCTGGGCAACCTGTAGCATGTGCCTGGCTCTCTGAAGAGTCACTACAGTTTACAGAAGAGTTTACACTGAAGTGTAAAAATATAAAGATATCAGTTCTGAGTTGTGGTAGTATGCAGTGCTAAAGCATGCTAAATAGTAAGTTTTTAGTTAATTTATGTTATATTCAAAAGTGAAGGCTTTTTATGGCTTGAGTAAATTAAGAAACAATATATTTCCTAAGATTTGCAGTCAATCTCCATAATTAAAAATCAAAGTCTGCTCTTTTCCAAGGGGAAAATGGAAAGAAAAAAAAAAGTATTTTGAAGAAAATGTCATTTAGAACAGAAAAAAAAAATAATGTAGATGTATACATATATAAAAAGCGGCTTCGGGCACATGTAAGGAATTGACCAATTTTATACCAAGGAAGATAAAAGTTGTTAAGCAAAATGTGATTCAGTGAGAGAATAGAGGAAAAAAACATGGAAAAACTTTTTTTTTTTTTCTCATCAGGATGCATTTATATTTTTCCCTATATATTGCTTATTCAGTTTTCAATTATTAAAAACTAGTAAATAATAGAGGCGTATTACATATGTATCTAAATTGGTGATAGCCTAAAACAGATTAATAGTGAGGAATTATGAGTTGAGAATAATTTTGCATACTTAAATACTAATTGTATAATAAAATCAGTATATAGAATATAGCACTTAAAAATTCACCAGAATATCAACAATCACATATTTTAATGCATATAATATTTCTCTGATAAATTCTTATCTTGAGTAATGTGATATTTCAAATTTAAAAATAAATTAAAAGACATCACAGTCAATGTCTAATAAAGCCACAATTATCATAAATTGAGTATATTTCACTGTTAAAAATTTAAACTGTATTTCTTTCACCACATTGTAAAGATTTCCTTCACTTTCAAGGTCATGTATTGAATTTCCCACTCTTCCTGCTGCCTACAAACAAGCAACTGCCTTTCTCTGAACTCACACATTATGGCTATTTAATGCATAGTGTTTAAATAATTCCCTCAATTCTCAGTTTGTAATGAAAACTATGAGGATGTAAAAATGAATAAAAAACCCACCATAAATCTGCCAGAGCTCATTTTTCCTATAAATTAGACATAACTAATGATGGCATAACTAATGCTTGATGTAGAATATAGTTTACTATTTTAAAGTCATTATAATTCTTACAACTTTAATTGAAAACTGTGGAAATGATGTGGAAAATGTATACGGAATGATTAATGAAAACAATATATTTGTTAGATATATATTATGTGGAATATTTAACTGCTTCACACTCATCTCCCTCACAGTATGTCATTGCCAGTTTGGGAGATAAGCAGGGGGATATTCAATATTAATGGCATTCAATCATATATATCATGCTGTAATTTTATTTCAAGGCAAAAAGAAAGTGTAGAAGTTGCAAAAAGTGCTCTTTGATCAGGACCTATTTGGGATTGTGCCATTTTAAGATGATTCCTCTGCAATGGGTTCTTGTCATAGTACCAGTGATTATAAGAGTATTAAGAGTTTTGAGTTCATAATAATGCCTAGAGTAAGGTAGCTTGATACCAGGCAGCAGTAGAAAAATAGTTCTATTTAGCTTCCATGACTAAGGCTGGAAATAAAAACATCTCAAATTATGAATAAAAATCCCTATGTAGCATATTTTTAATTGTTTGTATTGATTCTGAAAAAACAGATTATGCACGGAGACACATTAGCTATTTAGTTTCAATAACACTAATAATAATAGCAAAACTGTAACATCAGTCATAACAAATGTCTGAAGAGTTTTAGCTGTAAGGATAACCAAATATGTGAGAAAATTGATCAGCATCATTGAAATCACTGAGAACTGTAAGAGAGTAGTGCCCATATAAATAGTTTCACTCCTATTTGGTCAATATTTGCTCTCTGGAAAGACAAAAAATTCATTAACTTTCACCAATAATTTGTCAAATAGATTAACTCAATGTCCTTCCCTCGAGCCACAAGTTTTTCACTTTGTTTTATGATTTCTGGGGCAAGGGGAAGTAAGAGAATGGTTTGTAGGTCATCTGACCACGAGGCAAGATCAAGACACAATACTATTTCCTTTAACCTACCCATGAATTTGTGAACCTGAAGAATCAGTCCATCACTCTGGGTTGCAGGAGTCATGTTCTGAAGGCTTCTTTGATTGGGATGATAATTTAAGCAATTGGCAACTCATGCTCTACCTGTGTTTCTAATTGAATTCTGTGTTGATCGTCAGTTAATCTTGCTTGGAAAAGACCTGATACATGGTGTCCTTCAGGAGGTTTAAAAATATGACTACTTAATTTCCAGGTCTGAAATTACTTCAGAGTAGATATAGATACTCAAGTAGGTATCTCTTCAAAGGTAATTGTTCTAATAAGAGTTCTAGTCATATTTTTTCATTTATATAGCTAAATTTTTGAAAATTCCTTAATACTAGATAAAGCTGTGACTGCAACAGTGTTTGGGATACTGGAAGACCTTAGTATCATCACCCTAATAATTTTCAAAAACTATGTCATTAGTACTTACTATTTTTTTCATAGATGTCCTACTTCAATACTGAAAATAATACAGATCCTTCAGTATCATATACCTGATATATCTGACAGTGCCTTTTTGTAAACTAAGACTATAATATCTTTGTTGTTTGATTAGTCACTTGCTATTGCAGTGCTACTACTTTTTCAAGCTATGATAGATTAGCATGCAATGACCCTTTTGGAAACAGTTTGAAAAAGACAATAGCATTTAACCATATCTTTGTCAATAAAATTACCAACTGAGCCAGTGAAAATGTCAACTCTGAAAAGAAGCACATGAAAGATTTTTGTAGCAGTCACAGTATTAGCTGAGACTTAGATATATAGAAAGCATGGAATTCATTTCTTTCTGAATTTGTGTTGAGTATCTGTGTTACTTCCCCAGGAAGCTTATCCAGTTACTACTGTAAAACAAAATCTATCAACTTTCTTCTTCCCAGCAAAAAATGTGTATGCAGTAAGCTTTAATTAAGTTGCTAAGATTTTATGAAACCATTTTTTATTTCTTTTTAATTCTCTTTATACACTCCATAAACCCCAGTGGAAAACAAGTGTTTATAAAGATGAATCCCCTGTGGAGTGTGTCAGCTGTCACACTCACAGGCTTCCCTTCCTTTAATGAGACCATAAATTCTTTTCTGCTGCAGAAAGCCTTGCTTACATAAACTGTAATCTGTTTTCTGAATGGGAATTTTGTAAACGTTGTCAATTCATCAGATAGACATTAAAGTTTCTTACAGGGGCTTGATGGAGGTTTAGGTATGATCCTTACATTAGATTTCAAATTTATTTTTCTTGCTAACACAAAAGATTCTTGTTCATTACAAGAAAAAATATTTTGCTGTATTGATTTATGGACTCAGGAGGATTGAAATTCCAATTGTACAATTCAAAATGTCATAATTTGAAGAATTTTCACAATTCAACTATTTTTTAGATTGCAGTTAGAAGTATAGAGAAAGCAGTATTTATCTTTAGAATGTTACCAGTGACTACTCACTAACTAATCCTGGTTCATGACTTAAACTTACACTGTTTTACGTTTCTCCTCAATAATTATACATATGAAATAAAAACCCAACCAAGGGAAAAAAAAAAACCAAAAAAAACCTACTATTCCAGTAGTAAGGACCAAGAATGTGGTTTGTCTGTGAATGAAAGCTAAATTTATTCCAGAACACTTTATATGTCATAAAACAGATTAAGTAATTTTTCAAAGTGGATGGATATCCTATTAAAAACATGATAAGCAGAGACTTGGTATATCTCTGATGAAGTCTTTCCATTGTAGATGTCTTGGACAAGAGATGAAGTTCAGTTCATCTAACTCTGACTGCAATATCTATGGCTACATCTGACACAGTCATCTAGAACGCTATTATGTTCTGTGGAGAGCGATAAGTGTCTCTACTGCACCATTCATTTTTCCTTGCAAGAAAAGAAAACAAGTGAATCATTCATCTCAAAATTCCTTCCTGTTTGTCTCCATCTCCTATGAATAGACACTACAGCACACATGCTTCTGCTATAGGTGCTGGAAGCTCAGTGGATGATTTTTGCATGCAGTTGCTTTATATTGTATAGGATTTCAGTTGTTTAACATTGTATAGGATTTCAGAGTTTATAAATTTTAATGTGGAAAATTCTAAATAATGCACATGGTGAAAATATTTTGAGTGTCTTAACAAGAATGGTTACAAATTATAATTTAGTGCGCAATAAAAATATATCAAAGATATTTCTTTGAAAAGTAGAGAGAAATTCTTAGCTATATAAAAATTTTTAAAAAACCCAAAAAACAACAGAACTGAATAAATCACTACATAAATTCATAACACCATGGTCACTTTTTTCAGTTCTGATATGTAGGATATTATAGATCATATTATCATTTTTAAAAATTAAAACACACCAACAACTGACCATGATTTCAGGAATGATCATGAATATTGAAAGTTCTTCATGTGAGAAAAAGACTGAATATATTTCTTTGCCTCTCACTGTGAGAAAAAGTGATTGCTGAGAGTTAAGAATAGTGAATTAGACTAGTATCAATGACAGCATAAGGAAGGCAAATTGGGAATAGGCATTGAACTTGTGTTTGCTTTATTTTTGCTATTTATTTTATTTTTATGGCAGAACTACTGTCCACTATGAAATTTGCAGGCAGAAATTTCTAGAAAATTTCTACTGGAGTTAGCTTGCTTTCCCACCCACATCCACACCCGCTTTGCAGTCATAAATCTCTTTCCCTCAGAATGTCATATAGACAAACGCTAAGAAAGAAAACCTAAACATGATGGATACATCATCTGTTTGAATGATCTGGATGCAAACTTCTCTGCAATTGCTGGTAGAGATTTCCATGAAACTAAGATACACTAGGCAAGAACTGCAGTGCAATTTATTTTACAATTTTCTTAATGCTTCCACTACTGGCAACTGTCATAAACAGAAGACCAAAATATAAGGACAGTTTTTCTGATTTAGTATTGTACTCATTATCTTATAAAAAAAAAAAAACAAACAAACAAAAATTTGCAAGCGAACTCTTACTGTGAAGTGTAGAGGTGCAAGTCAGTGAAGGACCAATTTCCCTGTTTCAAGAATCTCCATCCAGAATTTAGAGTTACTTGTGTTTTTTATTTCCTGAAAAAAATTCCAAATGTTCTATGGAATCTATTATTTAGCATCTAGTAAACTCAGAATCAACAACATTTTGCAAAATATAACTTCTGTATTATACGTGTGAAAACTCTTCTTTGTTATATAAGGACAAAACTCGGTAAGGACAAAAACTCGTTTGTCCTAGAATTACTATTGTGATATAGCTGAACACAGGGATGTGTGTATTTTTATAGCCAGGGCATTTAGTCACCAGTTCTTTGAGTGATCCAAAAACTCCCCAACTAGTTTCTGCCTAGATGAGAAAATGGAAAGGCTTAAGAACTATTTATTGACTGAAATCCTAGCAGACTTCACAATAAACTGTTTGACTAGTAATTGCATGAGCTCTCCAGGTGGATCTTAGAACAATCCCCATGTTCCTTCCTTCCTGCTGTGCATGGATCAACAGATAATTATTACTGCTTAACTGTGTTCTTTAATATCTTAGAAAATCTGCAGAAAACCTGGTCATCCAGGAGACTTCCACAGTAATTTCTGCTGTACAATTAGCCAAATTATACAAATACAATTTTAAATATGCAGTAGAAGGTGTTCCTGAAGATACAGCATTGTCATGTAAGTCAGAATTTTTTAATGCAGTTTAGACAGATTCTGTTTTGTACATATCCTAAGACAATAATAAGTCATGCATGCAATCATAATTGGACAGGTTTTGTGGATTTTTTTCAACATCTACTCAGCTTCTGACTGAATGAAACCTATGATGCTGATTTACATTTGAAATATTGTTATTAGGAGTTTTTTTTCTTCTGTATGCTGTTGTTGGCTGGGAAAGTCAAAGCAGCATGAACTTGTCTCCCTCCTAGGAAATCTCTAGTGCTCATTTGAATTTTGTGTTCCTTGTGATCCTGTTATCTAGTTCTATCCTTGCAATGAAGATCTTTGCTTCCCCTTCTGTTCCATGTTCTTCTTTGCTTCTCCCTCCTGTTTCATGATCTTCTTTGCTTCCCTCTGTTCTTCTAATCATTGATTCTAACTGAAGATTTTATAATAAGTTTTGTAGGAAAGAAGGAATTGCTGTTGTTGTACTTAGGACAAATATTAACCTTCTCCTGGCTTTAACTTATTTTGGGTTCATTTTCAATTGTACTGCACAAACACACTCAATCATTTCTTACAGGATAAAACTTTGCTACTTAATACACAAGACTGCACTTAATTGAGGCAATTCTTTTTTCTCAGATAGTTTACCATGATACAAGGTTTTAAAAAATCTATCAACAGAATCTAGGATCAGCACTTTCAGTCTGAAATGGACACATTTTCCCTTTCTGGAATTTCAGTTTGGTTTAGGAAGAAAAAATCTGCTGTTTATTTCAACATCAGATTCTGTTTCCTTTGTGTTAAAATTTCTCTCTCTCTGAAAATGTCTTATTCTTCTCAAAGAATGCCAGCACTGCAGTTTTCACCCAAATAACCCTTTCCTTACACCTCATAGACATTAGAGGAGCTATTGAAGGTTTCATACTTAATCAGAACACTTTCTTCTCACTGAGATTTTCAAATTCAATCTCCAGAGATTGAGAAAATTGATCACCTGCTTAACAGATGAAGGAAATAACAAGAAATATAAAGTCAATTGGTTATTTCTGAAAAGGTACCTTTCCACTTGTTCTCTTTTTCTGAGAAGGCAAAAAGGAAAGACTGATAAGTAGACAACCTAAGCATGCATCATAAAACTTTGTCAAGATTGACCTAAATATCTTTAATGGATATAAATTTGCTTCTTCAGATGACAACCAGAGCCTAGGTTATTTTATGGCTGTAGAGCTTGAAGAAGAAGTATATAAAATATACTTTCAGCATTTGAAAACTGCATCCTTTTACCCCATTTACTTATGATTATGTTCAGCTCTAAGCTTTATTGCTCTATTGTTGCATGAAGTTGTATATAAGAATAAGCATAAAATCATGCTGTACTTTGCTTTTTAATGGAATGAACATCCAATAAATGCTTAAGGACTGCACAGATGAGTAAAGCTCTCATGCTTATGTTTAAGCTCATGCTCTTATGCTTAGGTGCTTGAAGATGTGTTAACTGCATTAGAATAACTGTATGTAAGAAGGGAACCTTAGACCAAATTTTACTATTTCCTGGAAGCGAAGAACTCGGTAATTTCAAGCTTATTATTATTCATACCATTCTTATTCTTTACATTGTTAAGGAGGAGCTAACCACAGTGTATTGAATACTGCTTGAGCATTTTCTAACCAAAGTTCATGGCCTACTATGTAATAATTTAAATTGTAAGTACAATGGATTCCTCTCTGTCTTAAATAAAGATTGCGCCTTCCTATTTTGGCTAAACAAAAAAATTATTTTAGATAAAAAAATAAGAAAATAATAAAAAAAAAAATCCAGTGAGTGAAAGAAAATCAAACCAAACAAAATTAAATCCTTTCAATCTTTCTTTCCAGCAGTTTCACAAGAACATAATAGAATCTCATATAATGTCCTTTTTCTTAGTTATCTAAGTCATCCCTTTATATAAACTCTTATAATCTATAATAAAAAATTAAACTAATATCAGTTCACAGTGGAGGAAGTTAACTGAACCATATTTGACCCCTTCTCTATGGAAACTCATTCATTTACATTACTTCAATATCTCAGCTACCACAGCTTCCCTCAGATTTCTTCCCTCCGCCCCCCCCCCCCAACCTCTAAGACTTACTGCTTACTGTTAATGTGTTTCCCAGCACAAATATTCCCATGAAGCTCTGATTTATTCCTGTGAATTCCCCACTTGCAAACAGCAGAGTCCTCAAAGAATGGATGCCGTTCCCCTCTGTGCAAATATATTATTCTACACAGACATGAAAAACCATGCTGTCCTCTGCTGCTCTGATGGGGGTTATCTGCTGATCTGACTACAACAGGTCAGGTGTGTCCTTCTCCAGTAAGTTACCAACACAAGGTTATCCCCTGGCAACTAATGACCCATAATATATTTTCTCTGAAATTTGTAGTTTCATTTAGATACATCTGTTACACATGTTAGTCACTGCAGGCCTGTTTGGTAGTTCATTTTCTCCTCCATCAAGTCACATGAGAGCAAGAAGGTAAGGACAATGTGGGAAGTATAGTTTCAGGTTAGAATCAAAACCCAGCCTGTCAAGACAGCTGTAACTGTAAATGCAGTCTACCTTAAAGATAATTTAGTAAGTGCCTTGAAAATAACATCTAGCAGACAATGGCACATGAGCTAGAAAAGTATCCAATCAAACTGTGGGGAAGTAATGAAGAAATTTAGGTAGAATTCAGAGCCCAAGAGACCTAAATTCATTCTTCCACAGAGGCATATCAAACAGTAACTTCTGCAGTACGACCTCAGCTCCACCCTTCTAGGACTGAAAAGAAAAAGCTCATTCTGTATGCCCAGAAACTGACAGCAGATGTACCAGGAGCCATGTCATTGCCAAGTGTTGGAGAGAACTCATTCATTTTTGCTGCTCATCCAAAATTCAACAGGCAGCCCCAGCATTTGACCTACAGCATGAACTTGATTCAGGGCTGCAGTGATAGCTCAGGTAACAAAAGTTGCTGAGGTTTATAGCTGACTCTGAGGTCCCTAGAACTATTCAAGGTCAGGTTGGATGGGGCTCTCAGCAACCTGATCTAGAAGAAAATGTCCCTGCTCTTGGCAGAGGGGTTCTACTAGATATCTGAATATGAGAAAGATTTATTTTGGTGATGGCTTGAAGGAATGTGCATAAGAATGTGTATTACTCTTTAAAAAAGTCTGAGAGAGGAGATAAGTTCTTAAAATGTATTTATTTTTACATTGAAATTAACATGTAACTTAGAACCACTTCTCCCCTGCCAAAAAAAGAAAAAAAAACCCAAAACTAAAGCATCCCATAATGTTCATTGTTTATTAATTTGACACAAGTTAGTTACATTTTTAATGAGACTATTATACCATTATACAATGTAACTGTCAAGCACCAATCTGACCCTGAAAATACAATGAACTCACAATAGTTTCAAACCTTCCTCACAAAGCTGTGCTTTTCTGTGTCCACTTAAAATTCAGGTTCTCTTGTGCTAATTAGAGGGTTGGAGGGTTAACAAGACTGTGTCTTTCCTATAGTGCACCTACATGCTCAGAAGACTCACAAAACATTTTAATTTAAATCCCGTTTTTTTTTCCCTCAGATTTCTTCTAACAGCTACAATTATTTTTAGGTATTATAGTGAAGACTCTTATTTCTGAGAACATTTCAGCCTTTTAGTAACATATATACAGCTCTGATCTACACATTGACACTGGTTACAGATACACACTATGAAGCATGAAGCATTGCTGAAAGGAAATAAAAATGGCTGTGCCATTTTGTTTGTTCTTTAATCTTTTTAGTCTCTGGAGATGAAGAGTGTTTCTTATGACTACAAGTTACAAAAGAAAATAAATCAAAAAAAGCTAGCTTCTGAAAAAATCCTGTAAAAATAGGGAAATTAATTTAAAAAAAATATAGTTTGTATATTGTGGGAACACCACATAGACTTTTTCTAGAGGATAGAAAAAGAGTTTCCAGAG